>NW_009693900.1:0-11451 GCF_000703405.1 Apaloderma vittatum | reverse complement strand
GCCCGCTTTGCAGCCGCAGCCGCCTGCGCACCAGGGAACTTGCTGCACCCCCCGCAGCTGCCGACCACCGGGAAATACCGGGTGGGTGGGTTAAAAGAACGGAAATAGTGCCGGGCGGATTTGCCTTACGTGCCCATATACGAAGCCCGAAGGAGGACACAAGCGTGGCCGTGTAGATATCACAAGGGGAAGGCTGAAGAATCTCCAAGAATGGAAATTCTTGGATTACTGAGCATATGCAAGCTGTCAAATAATAACTCATTTCAGAAGGGCTCTCAAGCTCTAGCCCAGCCTCCTACTCAGCACAGAGTCAACACTGAATTCTTACCGGTTTTCTCAGGGCTTTGCCAGAGGAACCTTAAAAGTCTGTGAGGACAGAGGGTGCCACATCGTCCCCAGTCCCCGTTCCAGTGCTTTACCGGCCTTGTGGGAGAACTAATTCCCCTCCCACCCCTCCCGTTAAGCAGCAACCTGCCCCACTTCAGTTAGGACAACTGCCCCTTGTCCTCTGACTGTGCACTTCAATAGAGAGAGGTTAGTGAGGTGACAGAGACAGGCTCTTCAGTGCCAGGCAGCAGCTGTTAGGGGTGTCCCCAAAGTCTTCTCCAGGCTAACAGAAATAAAGGCTAGTCCCTCAGCCTCTCCTCCCAGGGCAGCTCCTCCAGCCCCTCATTATCATGCTGTACCTCCTCACCACAATGCCCCAATGTGGACACAACTGTACAGTAAGGGATCCTATCAAAAACCATGCCCAGGCCAAAGGAGATGACATTTGGTGCTCTTCGCTTATCCACAGAACTAGTCGTCTCACCACTAGAAGGCACTGAGGTTGGTCACACGATTTGACCTTGGTTAATCTATGCTGACTATTCTAAATAATTGTCTTCTTCATGTGCCCCAAAAAGGCATCCAAGAAAACTTGCTCCAGTTTTTCTCAGAGACCAGATTGAGGCTGACTGCCTTACAGTCCGCCAGATCATCCTCCCCACTCTCTTCGTAGATGGGTGTAACCCCAAGCTTTCCCCATTCATCAGGGATCTCTGTGGATCTCCATGACTTTTCAAAGATGACAGGAGCCTCTCCATGACACCTGCCAGCTTTCTCAATGCACTTTGGTCATCCCGTCTGGGGCCCCTGGACTGTATGTGTCAAACTTTCTCAGTAACTGCTAACGCAGTCATCCTCTCCTTGAACGCTGTCTTTAGGCACAAAGCCTTGGGAAGTTGTCAGTGAACACCAAGACAAGGAAGGCATTACCTTGGCCCACACCCTGCCTAGCATGAGACTGGCACTTGGCACTTCCCAGACAGGCTCAGTCAAAAGCCAGGTTCTTCCTCATCATGAAATAGTCCAAGCAGAAAACAGGCAACAGGACGTGCGTTTGAAGCAAAAGCCTCCCCCGTGACTTGGTGGGAAACACTTGTATGCTGCAGATTGTTTAAATCTTCCTTAAAAATAAATGTGAAGAGCGATTCTGCAACTCTAGAAATGAAAATGACCACTATTCAGAGCATGGGTCACATGCAAAAAAAGGTTAGAAATCTACATTCTGGGAACAGAGAGGTTTCAAAAAGACCCCATCCTGGAAGAGTACATTGGCATGCCTCAACACCATGGCAATGGGAGTTACTAGAAGCAAAAAGGCATTCTTCAGATAGTTGAAGTTCTGCCCAGCAGAGGAGTATAGGGGAGAGCAGAATTGTAAACTGTTGCAGGTTACATGTACAAAGCAGAGTGAAGAGGCTGAAAAATACTTTTAGGAACAACTTTCTAGAAGCATGAAAACTAGTAAATTCTTTTCCAAATACATGAGGAAAAGGAAGTATGCCAGAGAATCTGGCAATGAGACAAATCAAGATTTAAAGGGATTACTCAGAAACTACAGAACCACTGCAGCAAAAAAAAAAAAGTTTTGTTTTGCATCTGAATTCAGTGCAAAGGAACTTGAGAAGATTTCTCTGCCAAAAAATATGGTTTTTATTTGGTGAAGGGATACATTGGAGGTTCTGTTTCATCCTGAAGAGTAGAAGATTAAGTTATAGAGCAAGTCATTAACACTAACAAGAATCCAGGACAAAACTTTTTTCACCTCGCTGTTATAATTGAGAAATGAACTAGCTTAAATATCAAGTCTCTTGCTGAAAATTCATGACAGGTGGCTATTGCAATGCCAACTTTTAAGGCAGGCATTAAGGGGTTTAAGAAAACTATAAACCTGTAAATCCAATATGAATTATGGAGCAAAATGGCAAAAAAAAACAACCAAAAACAACCACACAAAAAAATGCCAAACCCACACCCAACCAAAAACCAGTATTAATGAATGTGTAATAAACAGGACCTACTGGGGAGGAGTTGACACAAGTTTTATACAGAAATTCATGCCACACAGGTCTAGTGGCTTTATTTAGTGAAGTCAAACGTACACAAGGGAGATTCAGTTCATATAATTACTGAGATTTCCAGAGGTCTTTGAAAATTTCCATTATTGGAAGCTCTTGAAACTAAGTAGTCATTAGACGAAAAAGAAGATCCTGTCACAAGTGAACAGTTGTTCAGGAAATTAAGAGTGAAAAGTAAATTTTTGCAGTGAAACAATTTTACCAGCAAGTCCCACAGAACTCTTGAGTTGAGAAATCTTCTGTTCCTTGAGCTGGGACCTATTCTGTTCATCACAAGTGTGAAAGATCTGGAAAAGGGACTTAGTAAGGTGCAATTTGCTGCCACGACCAAGTGATTTGGTTAACAACAGTTATGATGCTTGACTGAAGATTCACCAAAGGGCCTCAAAGAACCCTGACAAAGATGAAATTATTCAAGTGATGTCAAGTGATATGCTAATAAAAAAAAAATCAGGGTATATACACTGTATGGTAATTGTCTGCTACCGAAAGGAACAAGTTCATAATACCTCTGCAAAATCTTCAGCTTAATTTTTGTTAGTGGTCAAAAAGCAAAATGAGTATTAGTAATGATTACAAAAGAGAACAAAACATAAAACATAATATGCCACAGAATACCTCTGTGGTAAATCTGCATCTCTAACAGTGCAGGTACTTCTAGTCTGCCATCGTACTTTGTGCCCCTCTCTTGAAAATGAGATACGCATATGTGATTTCATATATTCTCCAGTGTATATTCATACATATATATACACACCCAGAAAGACAGAGAGAGGAAAGAACAGAATTAATTGAGCATATGAAGTGACTCCTATAAAAGAAGCAAAAGAACAATCTTCAGCCTGGAAAAGGGACAGCTGAGGTAGAATGATGGGACACCTACAAAATGAGGAGTGGCATGAAAGGGGTGGCTGGGGACTGGGTGTTCACCAGGTATATCAAGACAAGCATTCCAGACTTCAGCTGGAACAGGCAGAGGAGGATCTGTTACAAAGAGGTTCTTCTCCATAGCACACAGCTGAACTGAGGAGCACTTACCCAAAGTGTGGCCTGTGTGTCAAAAGGGTTTGGAAAGCACCTAGGCAAATCAATGGAGGACAATCTATCTAAGAGTATAAACTGCAAAGGTGTCACTGCTGTCTTTAGAAGTCTCCAAGACACAAATTGCTGGAGGCTGGGAGACTATGCTAGGAAAATAACACCACGTGCTTACCATATTATTAGTGTTCCCTCCATATTTGTCAGTGCCTGCTTCTGGAAGCGGGATACTGGTCTTAGTTCTGACACAGTCATTCTTACAGCCCTATATCGTTAGAATTGTTAAGTTAGAGGTTGTCTCGGTGATGCAACAGAAAGCAAAAATTTTCCAGGCAGTTTCTCATGAAGAACACCAAAATGCAACTCAAGGAAAGAGGAGAAAGCATTTTGGGGCCAAATCCAATTACGAGAGGAGTTTAAACTATGAGAAAACTATCTTCTGCTATTCATTTTTTCCATTTTCAGTTAAATGATAAGGAGAAGTAGTCCGTAAAAAACAGTTCCATTGTGAATTTGTATTCCTGTAAAAAATAGCCCAAGGTCACCAATGTTGGTTGATTTGTTCAGTCAGAGGGGTAACTCAGGTATATAAGAGGTAAATTCTTGTTCACAGAGAAATATGTACGGTAGCATTCTCACTAAACCCAAATTAAACTGGAATATATGCAGAGCTGAACCAGTATTTCTACATTAGCAGTTTGGCTCAGAATCAGCTTGAATATTTAGTGCTAATCCCAGATCATGTCTACTTGCTTTGTGCTGTTCCAAACCAAACTGGAGTAAGAGTCCTGTTCTGACAAAACTCCTGCACTCCTGGAAGCTGAACCGACTCACGACTCGCACCAGAAATGAGCTAGAGACTCACAAAAATAAGCAGACCTCAGACAAGATACAAAGCCAAAACTGGATTTGTAGATACGAAAGCCAGAAATAACTGCTGTGATCATGTCAGATATGCTGTACAACATGAGATTGTCTCAGTAAGATATTCTCTGAATTGCATATTTTAAACAAATATCAAATACTGGTATTACATCTTTTTTTTTTAAAAAAAAAAAAAAGGACAAACCCCAGAACTTCATATTTTTTGTCTGATATAGTGAAATAATCAGTCTGCACTGGTTTCTCAAAAAAAATCCTGTCAGAAGACCTCTGAGTGAAGATAAAGTGTTTGTCCAGGGAGTAACTACTAAGTATCTATTGAAAAAGGCAGTTGTAGTCTTCCAGCTTCAAAACAAGAAAAAGCAGCAAGAGGATTAACAATCTATCTGTCATCAGGCAGAAGATTTTTCATTACAGAAAGCCAGAAATGCTTTGGTCAAAGGAAAGCTGCACAGAGGATATATACAGATTTAAGAAGTCACCTTTACGAAGTCACAGTAACACTTGACTGGATGAGGAAAGAGGCAATCAAAGAAACAAGTAAGGCTGGTGTTTCCCAGCAGTTTTTCTATCCCACTTACAACTAAGACCAAAAGGAAAGAGGTCAGAATATCTGTGCTTGAATAATAATAATGAAACAAACCATCAGGCTACAAACAATCTATGTTTTAAAAGAAGGGCTGCCTGCATGATCTTCTGTAGTACTACTTAACCTCTCAGCTCAACGAGCAGTTGGGAAGATGACCAAAGAAGAATGGAGTAATGCTCCTGAAAGCAAAATTCAATGGCCAGCACTTAGGCAAATACAGAATTTGCTCACATTCCTCCCTCCCACACCATTACAATTTAAGAAGCTGTCCAAATTAATTATGAGCTCTGGCTGTGGAAACAGTCTGAGCTGGCTAGCACATGTGAGAGCTAGAACAGGAGTTAAGTTAGGGTTAGGCCATCTTAACTGATCGCAGACCTGAGATTTTCCTGGCATACACAGAAAACAAGAATCCCCAGCATAAACAAGCAACAGATGATTTTAAATTTATGGTACTATATCCAGAAAGGAGGGAAAAAAAACCCCATGGCCTGGAAGAACTTGGATTTCTCTGTTTGGCAACACCAGAAAAAAAGAAGCAGCTTCAGTGAAGAGATGGACCTCCCTGAGCCCTATCAATACTCTTCTGCTTTTAATGTGCATGTTGGGAATTTATTTTATGACACTTTTGAAAGGTAAACAGATTTTTTACATTAGCCACAATATAAAGTCTACTCACACAATTCACATAAATACCACTGCAAGGAAAAAGTAACTGAAAAGGGTATTCCTGTAAATATAAAGTACATCAACATAGAACATACCTGGCACCTGGTAAAAACTCTCTGGTCCAGTCCTGGAAAAAAAGAAGGAATCAATCTAACCTGACAGAACTGAGAGTTGCACAGATGTACCCCATGACTTCTGCTTATACGTACACAATAACAACAGGAGAAACTTGATTACCAAAGATCTAATATGATATGCAAAATGCATGACCGTACTTGATGCTGATTCAAATAGAACAATTATTAGGCCAGGCATGCTCGCACAGCTGGAGAAAAGCTATTGCAGCTACACACAGTAGCCTGTTTCAAACTGGTAAAACTAAAGGGGAAAGCTGTGCTGAATAATCCTGGGGAACACGTCCTACAAATTTAGCCTATAAAAATTTCCTTTAAACGTATCACCCAAATGAAGTCAGTGAATTGTGTGTGACTGGCCTGCAGAGAACAATAAACAAACCCTGTAACAATAGTGACTTAGTGGGTGGGTTTTGTACTGAGATCTGACGGACCTTAAAATTGTTGGGGAATATTCATTCTCAAGTCCTTGCAAATCCAAACCAGAAATACATTCTTGTTTATTTGCTAGGTGTTTCTGAAAAGCAGCAGATAGCCTGGGAAAAAAAACCCCACAACAATGCGAGGAACAAAAGCAACCAACAAACCCCACGCAGTTGCAAAGAACTAGTGGACAAACAAACATCCTATAAGGCTGAAACATTGTATATTTCAGTGTTCAAGGACACAGTAAGAAACTTTCAGGCTTAGAACAGGGAATTCCTCTGCACCAGTAAAAATATAAATTCTACTGCGCTACTCCAGGTCTCAAGCTTGATAATGCAGATGCCTTCCTCCCCCCCACGCAAAAAGAGGCTACTTGCAAAAATAGACCCAAGTAAAAAAAAAAAAGCAGGACTTGGCTTCTTCATATGTGAATGTGTGTGTACTTGAATGAAAGGGCCATCACAGCCACTCCTCTAATCTGTTAAAATAAGATGTTGCTATATGTGGCACGGTAGGTATCAAGTTTTCAAATCAAAGATAAAAATTCTCAGAAAGAGAGAACCTGATACAAGATTAATAAGCAACTGGAATACCTTTTAGAAAATGTGGCCACTCTGAAATAATGTACAAGAATGCTTCTGAACATAGAGAAAAAAAATTGTTATAACAGGAAAGTCTGCAGTTCATTCATGAATATAAAATGAGGCAAAACCAATGGAATGGGGGGTGCTAGTATGCTAGGATTCTAAAACCCTGTCACTGTTGGACCCCTCCTTGGACATTTTGGGGCTACAAAACTAAAATTTTGAGACAAAATGCAGGGAGAATTAAAAATAAAAAAGGCACAGACAAGTTAATTGATGCACTTTGTATTGCAGGAGAGGTGCCTGCAGCTGTTTCTCGTTGGGATGGTAACAAGAGCGAGCAGGTAGCCACGGATCACTTAACAGAAAGGCCCACAGGCTTTGCAGAGTAACGCTAACAATCTTCAGTTCCTTCTGACTGCTTTTTGGAAAATTCAGTCTTTGTCTTTCTTAGAAGCTGTGGGATATTTGTTGTTGTACCTTTTTTCTGTAGTTCTTGTGATTTCGTATTTATTAGTGTTTAATTTGTTTTGTTAATTCATTAATTACATCAACCTAGAAAACACAAATACCTCCAACTGCTGTTACAATCACCCCAGACTTATCCTGCCTCTCTTTCCATGATATTCAAAATGTAATGACACAGAAGGAGACATACATCAAGTCAAACAAGCAAGCAATTAGAAGCAAGTTTGCCATTGGCATTTTTCTTCTATTTGCCTGAGGGAAAAAACCCACAATAAACAAATTCTGTAACAAAATAAAAACAAAAATCCACCAGTTTCTTCAAATTCAAGCTTCCAGGGGCAGTATATGTGTAATCAGTAGTCTTTTCTTCTCCTCAGCAGATAGCTTTCCCTTGAAGATGCAGCACTGTAGGAATTATACTCTTTAGGATGCACTACTTCCACAAAAGAAAGATGTCTTGACACAGGGAGCTCTTTTATCATGTCATGTTCTATATAATACACTTACAAAGAAGCATCCATTGAGATCTGAAGGGTTATTCTGCTCAAGCACTGTGGTGAAGTGTCAAAAAAATGAAAAATATCACCCAAGGACTTAGATCATTAGTATAGATGTTTGCGTTTGGCAGAGTTCATAAGCCATATTTTAACCTGATCTAAATGAAATGTCTAGTTCTTCCCAAATGCAGCCATGGGTAGCATAGTGATAGGAACTGGAAAATGAAACGACACCTCTATTCTACCCTTATTCAGATTCATTTTCCGCTGAAAAGATAAAGGACTGTAAATCACAAGATCAGCATGCAAGCTCAGACCATGACTGAATTGACCCACGATGACAACGATCTGATGGTCAGTCAAACAGACAGACAACACTACTGAAAGGCAGAAATAAGGCTACGATTGCAGAGTTAACTCACAAGTAGTCTGTAACCTTCAGAGTGAAGAAAAGGAACATATTTGCTGTCCAACACAAAATGATTTGGTATGTTGAAATAGCACCAGGTTAAAAATGTTGATTTTGAGGCACAAGGAAAACACAAGGAAGCGAACTTTTTGTGTGCCTCCCCCTTTTTTTTTTTTTTGCTTAAGTACTATTTGCATTAAATTTTCTAAATCAATGTCCTATCTGTCTTCTTTTCTTCTTTTCTTCTTTTCCCTTACCCTTCCAGATCTCTGGAAACACTAGGCTGTCTGCATCAATCTGAAGTAGTCTTCGCTTCCTATACAGGTGGCAAAGTTTAGGGCTGGGCTGGCCACTAAATTCCGACAGACAATACTCTGTGATCCCCCCACCACCCTCCCCATGGGAGGATAACAGGGGAAACAGGGAGAGAGGCTTTGAGGGTGGAAAAAAAACTTGAACCAGTTTAATGAAAAAGAAAATAATACTAACAACAACGAAGAAGTTGAACCTGTATACAGATATATACAAGTATGTTAAATATATTCAAAGTTACAAGAGAATATGTTAATACAAATCCCATGTTTTCCAGATGGCAACTGGGCCCTGGGTGGCAGACAGGAGCACCCGAGCCTAGCAACCTGGCCACAGCCCAAAAAAAAACAGAAAAGGAAGCCTTGGGGCAGCCATGCTGCTCCTACCTGGGGAGGCAGGAGAAGACAACCTGCCTCAACAAATCGTTCTCCTCTACTGCTTGAAAACAGGAGACAAAAACCCCAGCAGCCCAGGGAGAGATGACAAACAGCCAATAGCAATCTCTCCAGCACAGCAGATGCTAAAGACTCCGAGGCTTTTCTCAGGGGCCCTTTTATACTGAGCACATGGGAAGGAACACTGTGATTGCTCCATTTGACTCACCTGGCTCATCCTCCCCTCCCCATAGGCACAGCTGCCCCCTCTCTCCTGCTGTGATTGTCCCTTGGGCCAGGCAGCCTCAGAGAACTTTTGTCCTGGTGCTCTCAAACCAGGACAACAGGTCTCTTAAAAGCGTGTCTGAAGGCAGGTGAGTTCAGAGAGGTAAAAAATACAGCATGGAAGCAGAAAGAAAACCACATTAGCTGGACTTACAAGAGGAAGTACACATTAAGCCCTTCTTCCTGCCACTCTCCCAGCAGAGGAGAAGGGATGGCTACTGAGGGTTGTTTCCACTGGCATATGAAACAGTTTATTGTTTTAGGGCTTGTTGAGTATTAAGCACGTACCACTGCCTGGAGAGGTAGGTGAGCAGTAAGAACACGTGCTACAAGGCTTTTAGTACGAAGGAGCAGCAGAAGTGACCACTGCAGAGGGGAAGGTGAGCCAGGAAGGTGACAGCAAGGCAGGCAGGGGCAGTATTGTCACTAACAAGAAATATGCTCCCACAATACCTGAACAGAAAAAGCAGAGCAGGTCCAGCAGCAGTAACAAGGGTGACCCCAGCGATCACCAGACGTCCAAGGTCAAAGCAGGAAGCCAGCAGGCCAGATGCAGTACAGCTCAGGAAAGGGCAAGTTCTTGTGCTTAAAGGCAGCTCCTAAGGCAAAGCGGAGTGAGCCCAGATGAAGCTTTTCACGGCCTGGCTATTTCTCACCAGCCCAATCCGAGGTCACACAGCTGCACCGCACCAGAGCTGGCCTGAAGCATGGGCAGGCAGCCAGACTCCTGAGGGCAGGGGGAAGAGGTTGCAGAGCCTGCTGATACACTCACAGACCCCAATATTTAGTCTTACCACTGTATTTGTCCTAGTGATCCCAAATAGTTAAGGACCTGACCCAATCTGTTTGGATAGTGGGACTTTTGCTCCAGAATAGTGATGTTGATAGAAGAAACTATCAACAGATGTAAAAAAAAAAAATTATCTACTTCTTGGACTGCACTATTAGAAATGTGAACCCTCAACTCAAGGTTTTGACTAGAAGAAAAGTCAAACTCAGCAGATGAGCTAGCAATATCGGGAAAAAAAAGCAATATGGACTTCCTCTGGTCAAAAGGGTATGACCTAGTCAGTCTTGCTACTCTTGCAATTTCATATTCGATTGTTCAATTATTATAATCATTTTTAAGAGTAGGATCTACTTGCAGTTCTAGGGAGTCCTGCTAGGATTGCAGTTGTTCTTAGGTGGAATCCAAATCTACTTATTTAACTCTATCAGCAAATGTAAGAACAGTGCAGATGAATGTTGTGGATGGGGCTGTTGAGGTTTGGGCCTGGAACGCTACTGATGGCAACTGCTGAATCCAGCTCATGCTGGATACACTCCCAAAGGAGTGTATCCCAGAAATTAGACAAGACTGGCAGAACTCTTCAGATGTCAGGTGTCAAGTAAGTTCCTTGCCTAACAGTGTACGATTTAGTTGGGAGAGCGTTCAGGATGCTGTGTTTGGAGTTTGGCAGACAATGCAATACAGAGAGGTGTACATGGGAACATGTACTTGGTGGGAAATTGCTTGAATGCTTTTTCAGTTTGTTGGCCTAGTGCAGCACATAAGGTGTTTCTGGCAATATGTTGAAGAAGGAATTAGGCATTTTACAGGCAATATAAATCTAGAGGTGAGAGTGAGAATGAAGGTGTTGTGCCATGAAATGAAGTCAGGTTAGAGATTGAGCATGTTTGAGGGGTTACGGTCCAGAGATGGCATATTGAGTGTTTGCTGGGAGGTGGGGGTCTTGTAGTTACGCATGTTAATACAGGAGATGCAATGAGTCAGCAAATGGAGTATACAGAAACAGTGTCAGGTGGGGTGTGGGCAGTATAGCTTAATGGGGACCAGAAATGATAAATGTGTATTTGGAGCAAACACCCAAATTCCTGTATTTCATATGCACACTAGTGGGGGGATTTATGAAGAGAAGATATAGGTGGAACCTCTTGATTAGTTTAACATGAGCAACTCTGTGTGAACAAAGAGATGGACAAGTGGGAAAAATGAGATATTCTATGAGGCAGTTCCCCAAAAGGCCAAAGAGAGAGGCAAGGAGAGGGCTTCCTTGGTGGCACTGGCCATGTTGGCTCACAGGATCCGGAGGTGTGGAATGGCCTCAGCGGTGGAAATACCAGAAGTTCCCTCCACATGTGCCCAGTGAACTAAAACCTGCTGAAGGTAAGAAATCCCTCCCATGCCCAACTCTTTATCATACCAACCCCAAGCCTGTGGATCCACTTCTGTGTTGTATGTGGGAGTCTTCCAGAGCGCTGGCAGGGGCAGCAGGAACACTTCTGACAAATTTGCACCTACACAGCCAGGTGTGGGCAACTGACGGTGTCCCCTGGGCATCAAACCCCCCTGGGAGAAGGGTGCTGGGCAGCCCTGTGCGG
>NW_009693899.1:0-5465 GCF_000703405.1 Apaloderma vittatum | reverse complement strand
TAATGCGAGGGAGACCCTCTACCGACGTCGGTCCAAAGGAATCTAGCTACTTAAGCTTTAACCCCATATCGCTCAACAAGGCCAGAGATGCCACCCCACAGGCCATACCGTTTATCTCATATTCATCACTAGCGCATTCTTAGTAGTATTAACAGTACTATTAAACACAGAAAAGCGTACTTTCCCGAGTTCGTCGCTTTGAGATGCGTCTATCGCGGCAGGCTCGCGGGGCAGGAAAGATGATATGAGAAACGTTGCAGCTTCACGTGGACAAAGTTACTGGGTGTCACTCCGTGAGGCTTGCTCTGTTATCATCAGTCCGTTTCCCCGAAAGACAACTTACAAGAGATGATGCTACACGACTCGAGGTGTCGCTACGTTACGCTACGTGACAAGAGTCCACGCTACACGATGCCGGGCAACAAGAGGCGACGCTATGGTGCGCTACAGCGCGAGGGGCGACGCTACGGTAGGCTACTCAACGAGTTACACGACGTCAAGCAACAGAAGGCAACAACACGTGACAGGAGGTGACGCTACATGACAAAAGGCGATATTACGCGCATGGAAGGGATGCAAAACGACGCAAGGCAACAGGAGGCAACGTGACACAACGATGGGTACGCTACGGTTCGCTAAACGACGAGACGTCCCGCTACACGACACCACCCGACAGGAGGCAACTACGTGATGCTACGCCACAAGAGGCAAAACAACACGACAATACCTGACCCCACGCGACAAGAAGCGATGCCACGTTACTGTAAGTCACAAGAGGCGATGCCTCACAATAGGAGGGTATGTCACATGACGCTACACTACAAGAGATATCACGATGTTACACTACATGGCAAGAGTCTACATTACACTCCTATAAGTCACGAGATGCAACACCACGCAACGAGAGACAACTCCACGGGACTCTACGTGACAGGAAGGCACATGACACGACAAGACAGGTCGCTACGTTACGCTACGTGAAAAGAGGCAACACCAAGAGATGCTACGCGACAGCAGGCGATGCTGCACGATGCTACAAGACAAGATACGACGCTACACGACAAGAGGCGAGGCTACGTTACACTAGGCACGATCAGGCAACAGGAGACAAGGCCACACAAAGCAGGCGACGCTATGGTACGCTACATGACAAGACACGAGGCGAGACTACGAGACAAGAGCTAAAGTTGCAACAAGCTAAGCGACAAGAGACGAAGCAACGTTACTATAAGTGACAAGAGGCAACATCGGGTGACGCTACGTTTCAAGAGGTGACGCTACGTTATGCTACGCCACGAGAAGCGATGCTACGTTAAGCTACGCCAAGAGATACGATGCTACGCTAGGCACGCGACAGGAGACGAGGGGACATAGCAATCGGTGACGCGACACGACGGGAAGCGACGCGACGTTACGCTACACGACAGGAGGTGACGCGACGTTATGCTAAAGGAGAAGAGGTCAAGTGAGATTACGCTAAATAACAATAGACGGCGCAACGCTACTAGAAGTAACAAGAGGTGACGTCACGTGACGCTACACGACAAAAGGCGACGTTACGTTATGCTACACCACAAGAGGTGATGCTGCGTTACTCTACGACACGAGAGACGATGCTACGTTACCCTACGCGACAAGGGAAGAGGCAACAGAGCAATTGGTGAGACAACACGACGTGAGGTGATGCTACATTACGCTAAAAGAGAAGAGGCCACGTTAGGTTACGCTAAGAGGCAAGAGGCGACACAAGGTTACCATAAGTCACAAGAGGCGACATCACGTGACGCTACACGACAGGAGGCGACGCTACGAGAGACGCCATAACATGACGCTACGTGACGAGAGGCGACGCTACGCGACGAGAGGCGCCGGATTGGGGAATGGAGGGTGAGCATCCAAGGTAAAAAATGACATGGAGACCTCCTCAGGGTCCAGCCGCTAAAGAAGAGGCATTAAACCCCAGGACTCACCCCTACCGAATAGAACGCGCGGTATACTCTTGAAAGGACAAATGAAATACTCCTGCTGGTCGGCTGATCCGTCTACCCGTCCCAAGAAGTGCAAACTGCTACTGCCTTGGTACCCCGGGACTTCCCAGCAACCCCACGGTGGCACACAAGTCCCAGAAACGACGCTGGGCAATATGGCAGCAAGTGTCAGCCAGAGCCCTTCAGCTTCCCTGCCTCGGGCACTGACGCTCAGCATCAGGCATTATCTCTTCGAGGAGCAGACACTGTCCGCATAAACGTACTGCTTACTTAAAAAGCGCAGCCTCTCAGAAAAGACTGAGCTCAAAGGTAAAACACACTGAACAGAGCTGGTTCCCCTTTAGCTGACAGTAGGACATTTCCCCCCTTATTCCATATCATCTACATCAGACACAACATGAGCTTCTAAATATTATTAGAGAAAGAAGACTTGAACTACCTGGGCTCGTCGTCGTGGGTTCCAGCTATCGCAGTGGTCTCTCAGGGCACGGGAGAAAATACGATAAACGTGGCAGGTTCACTTGCAGGAAGTTATTTGGTCTCGCGGCGTGAGCCTCGCTCGGTCGTCACGGCTACATTTTCCCAAAACACAGTAAATACGGGTATCTTTATGTCATGTTTCATATTATGAAGATACAAACCAGATAATCTCACCCGGATTTTGTGAGGAGCGCACCCATTTTCCGTAAAAAAAAAAAAATCCACACACCTAATTAAATTGCAGTTATTTAAGAAATGAAAGCTCCTCCAAGTTTTAAAGTGCGGATATCAGTTGAGAAGAACGTTACTACGCTGCATCCAACCCTAAGAGAAAAAACGTGATCCGGATCATAAAATACACTCACCTCTAAAAACAACAAGAGTCTCAACCTCGAGGACTGTCCGTGGAAAGGCGTCCCAGACCAAGGGGGAGGCTGTAGTGCGACTGCAGCCTGCTGCGATGAAGGACGGCTCCAAAGATGGCCGCCAGCAAAACCCTGTTTTAAAGCCCAGTCCAGGGTGAACTGCGGTCAGTCACAGCCATATCGGCCTCTCACTGACTGCCGGCCAACTTCCTGGGTGAACCCCTGGCCTGGTGAGCTAGTTCCAAACTAGCCAGCTTTTCCTTTCAGCAGATTCTCTGAAATCTGCCTGGCAACCGCTGGACTAGGGGGGCATTCCAAACCGGAGGGGGGGGAAACACACCTACCACAGATTTAAGTTGCCTTATGGTGGACATGAAACCTCACAATCTCTCATTATCACCCACCGAGCACTGCCAGGTCCCTGAGAACAAGCAATCCCACAGAGACCTTGATCTTTGTCAGTAGCAACAAACACCCACCACACGGGTTTCCCCACAACCTCTTAACACACACCACGGGGACTCGAACCGCTTCTACTGGGTGGGAAGGCTCTGACAGACCAGGACCAGCACGACAGATGGCCCTAGGACACCCCAAGAGAAATAGAGAAGAAGTTGTGCCCCTGCCACCAGGGTACGGGGAAAGAGAGAAACACAACCTGTCCCGTCGTGCGGGGCCCCTCTGCAGCGTGGGAACACGAGGGAGCAACTCCAGCGGCACGCGGGAGTCGAGGAACAGCCCGCAGCAATCCTCCCGGCACGGCAGCCACCAAAAGGTCCTTGGGGCTCTTCCCAGAGGCCCTTTTATCCTGAGCACCGTGGGAGGGGAATACCGCAATTAGTCCATTGGCATCACCTGATCCACCCTCCTCTCCCCAAGGCCACAGCTGCCTCCGGGCACCACCTGGGCAATCAAGTAATGCATTTAGGGAAAACAATAAGCATACTATACTCTAGTTTTAAGCAGCAAAGAAAATAAACAGGGTAAGGCACCCAAGCATGACGACAAAATGTCAGGGCAAGGATCAAAACGGATCCAGCCCCAACTGCCCTAGCGCTCGACCAGACGTGCGGTCCCTGGGGAGCCCCGGTTGCAGCGAGGACTCGGAGCGCCTCTCCGGGCAATCGGGAGGTCCTACGAGGGGCACCCTCTCCAAAGTCGCCACAAGAGGGTTCAGCTTTTATACCGGTGAGGAAACAAGCTTACAGCGCTTCAAATACCAGAACGTCTGCTCTCACCCTCCCTGCTGGATGCCGTGCGAAGCCTGCCCAGGGCTAAAGTTGGTATTTGTCCGAGCGTTAACATCTGCGCCTCCTGGATCGCTAGCGCGGTTGCCACCGCTGCTGAGGAGCACGCTGTCCACCCATCCACCCCCTTCGCTGACGTTATCCGCTTCTTTTCAAAAGAATCCTGTAAGTTAACGGGCTACTGCTTTCGCCTTACCTGCCCAGCACGTGGCTTCCGTTGGGCGGTTATCGGTCTGGCCGTTCCGGATCTTCCTGGTGTTCCTGCGGCCCGTAGCAGAGGTGGCACGGCCTTTTCGACTGCCTCCGGTACCACCTGCGACATGGCTTGAGTCTGCAACGTAAGACCTTGGGCATCCAAACCTCGACTTTCTGGACCATGAACGTTTCCTTTTTCAAAAGGAATTGGCGCATTTCGTTTGCTCAATAGCGACACAGAGCAGCCTGGTACATGGAGAAACGGATGGGGTAACGCACCTCTAAACATCAGCTGAAAAGGGTTATTCCCCTTTGCATCCACCCCTTTTCTTTTGTTCTACTCACTGTTGCAGTCGTCAGGAGTACTCGAAAGGGTTCTTCACGGGCACGAGTCAGAGACTCCTTCCTAAACAGCAGAAGGGTTCCGGGACTCTACAGTCGCTTCGTTCGTCTCCAGCCGCACCCCTCACAGGGAAACAGAACCACGGATCGGAACTCCGCACTCGCTTCGCGGCTGTGCCGCATCTCAGTCGCTCAGTCCACCCACAAAAGCCTCAAATCCAAATCAATTTTCTGCAAACGCTTCCTTTTAAGCATGTCCGAGTTCAATACCGCCACAAAGTACGTTATTGCAGAAGTACGTAGCTCAAGACGTGTCCCTGCCGATGTACTAATGACCTGTCGCATACCCTCAGGTACCAGCAGCCTGCTCGACGGCACCCCGCGGAGGACGTCTCCTATGACTCACAGGGACCCCCTTATGACCGGTCCCAGATACCGGAGTGCAAAAAAAACCACAGTTCCAGAACACGAACCCAGAAACGTTCCCGGAAGTCCCAGAACAGAAAATTTTAAAGAACACCTATTCCCTTGAGATGGTCCTTGTCTGCTGCCGCAGCGATCCGATCGAGGCGAGGAGGCCCTTCAGGAAATCCGGGGGGTGCCAAAGGCAGTCCCGTTCTTGGCAGGCCCTGTGGCCAAGCTGAACGGGTCCCGGCTGCGGTGCCAAACAGATGCCACGAAAAGCCGAAATCGGGACTCGATAGTCACGGAGACTATCGAGCAGCTATCCTGTATTGGAGCGCTGCACGCACGAGGGATCGCGCCGCAAAAAGTACCTGCCCTTGAGAGTCAGAGGCATAGCTTAGAAGCAGGTTACACGCACACATTCACAATATTTCTGAGAAATT
>NW_009693898.1:16795-20107 GCF_000703405.1 Apaloderma vittatum | reverse complement strand
CGGGCTGGCACACGGGGGCTGCAGATGGCAGGAGCCCGAGGAGCCGTTGCCAAACGATTACAACTGTTGGGTTTCGCGCTTTGTCTGTTCCAGCCCGTTTCCATCCTTCCTCTGAAGGCAGTTACTATTGATTTTTTTCTTTCTCTTTTTTTCTTTCCCCTCCCTACCATTGTTAAGCTTTCTGTTGTGTTTCTCTCCGTTTTCCGGCACGTCGCTGCCGCAGCCGCAGCGCGGCGGCCTCGGCAAGGTCGGCCTTTTAACCTGGGCTCTAAAATTTGGTTAGCTGCCTCGGAGGGAACGTTTCGCTCCCTGTCGAGCCGCTGGAACATCATTAGCAGAGAGAGAGACGTAAAGCACGAGCCACTAATTCGCCCGGCGTTAATCCCCAAGCCCGATAAGTCTCATCTGGGGCTGGGTGGTGCCTTCTGACTGCTCGGCAAGGGTTTAACGGCGCAGCAGGATTAAGACTTCATTATCTTCGTAGAATATATCATGGGCGCATTTCCTAGCGTGCTGGGAGTTGGGGTTCTAGGTAAAGGTGAGTTGGGCTTGTCAGGGGGAATAAATACGGTATTTTCAGTCCAGGGAATTCCTTCGAAGATGGCTTCTTTACTGCAAGGAAGAGAAATAATAAACTTAATCTGCTTAATGAAATTCAAGATCCCTGGTCTATCTTGGAATAATGACGTACATTTCGGTTTTATTTAAAATTCATAACGCGGTGAGGTTTTCTCGCTGTTTGTTAAAATATCCCATGTAGCATTTTAGTGTACAAAAGTACCAGTTTGCTGGAATGGTATCTACCATCGTGCTAACATTCAGTAAGAATGTGAATGTGGTGATCCATCCTAAAACAAACGAGTGATCCTAAAAATCCATCTTCCTTTTAGAGAAAAAAATAGGAGTACAACTTATTATGCAAATTTAACGAGAAACAAACCAAAAATGACCTTTCACAAAGACTAGGCAAGCGCAGTGTTCCACAGACTATTTTTTTTTTGTCGGCTGAAAAGTAAACCCGTGCAATTTGGCAGATCTCTGGTGCCTCTTTTTTCCCCTTGAGGTCTTGGCAATTTTCGAAGGGTGGATTTCCCTGAGGACAGACCTTGCCGGGGATGGCCTTTAGACTTGTATCCTGAGTTGTAGGTTTTGAAAAGTGAAACAGAATCAGCTGGACCAGCTGAAAATCCTTTTAAGGGCACTGACGGATTGGAACACGTGATTTAAATTAAATGGAAACATCGTTTATTTTCCCTAGGAAGCACAGCGTTGTTTGGAGTGTTAAAGAACAGTCCTGTGTTTGATTTTTCTCGTGTTTCTTCCTTTTCCTTTTAGGTTGCCTGTCTGGTCTCCCACAAATGAAGAAAATCTCGACGTCCTACGAAGAGAGGCGGAAGCAAGCCACGGCCATCGTCCTGCTGGGCGTGATCGGGGCGGAATTTGGAGCCGAAATCGAACCCCCGAAACTTCTCACTCGGCCCCGGAGTTCCAGTCAGATTCCCGAGGGCTTTGGTCTGACGAGCGGCGGATCGAATTATTCCTTGGCGAGGCACACGTGTGAGTAACCCAGGGCGCTGGCCACCCTTTCTGACGCCTTTGCAGGGTAACGCTGGGAAACCTTCACAGAACCAAAGGCAGCTGCAGTGCCCGGCTTGACCAGGCTGGCATTTGTTGGGGGGCAGTCTGGCAGAAGCCCCCTTTGTCGTGCCTGCAGGATCTTCTTCCGAAGCGCTACGGCCCCGTCACCAGTATTGCTTGCAAAACCGTCCGCTCCCCGGATAGCTAGAAGAGAATTCCCCAGCAGCGGGTGTGGGTGTCAGAACAGGTGCCGAGTTGCTCCGGTGTAAGGAAATAATAATTGTGATACTACCTATCTGACAGTGGAATTCTCTAGAAATCCACATGATGACCTTGCCTGACAGCCTGTGTTCATCTCAGTTGACCTTACAAATAGCTCAGGAGATATTTAATTATAAATTATATTTTATATATTAATTATCAAATGCCACCCAAAGAATTTCTCCGTGCGGATGCGCCGCGTTGCGCTGCGTTCGGGGAGTGAACCTGAATGCCTCTTCTGGCCCGAAGATGAAGATGCCTCATTCTGTGGTCAGTGCCGGGTATTTTTCGAAGCGTTGGCCTCGCTACAGCTATTAACGATGAGCGTGTTGCCCTTCAGCTTGGTCAGTGTCGCATGCGGCAGCGCGGTCACTGCAGGGAGTTATTTATAACGTTTTTGTAGGCTACGTGCACACACTTCCCTCCAAAGTGAATTTTAGTGTTTCCACAGGACCTAACCCCTGGCGGTCACTCTGGTTTCGGTGCTTTCTGGATTAACCAAGCTGGCCAGCGGTTAGGTTCAGAACACAGACTCGTGATTCTGTTTTTCTGGCCAGAAATAGAAATATACCTGTGTGCACAATGTCACGGGGCTGGACTGCCTTGTGTTAGGACACTTTTTCCCTTACAGAGCTGTGTTCACTGCTCGATTTTCAGGCTTCACCACTCAGGACTGTCTTCTAGAACTGCAGCCTGTAGTTGCTTTTTCTAAGCAATATATTTATCTTCAAGGTATTTCTCTTAGGCACACAGAAAGTCAGCAAGCACAAGATGACTTGGGGTGCCCAGTCACGTATTTCACGTGTTGTGTTTGTTGGTTTTTTTCAAATTGAGGTCTTCAGCCTTACAGATTTTCATGTATTATCCCAAAACTTGTTCTGCCTGGAACTAGAATATAGCACAGGTTTTTGGCCTCACCTGCCTTTGATACTGTCCTCCGACCCGTTATTTCCATACTGTGCAAATGTTTTACTGCGAGGAGGAGGAGAGAGGGAGGAGGAGGAGGTTGCTCCCCGCTAATTACCCACTCGGAGCGCAGAGCCCATAGGCTGAGCGGGCAGCAGCCGCTAATACAGCCGAGCGAGCGCTCGGCATCGTCACCTAGAGCAGCAATAAATCAGCCGAGCACCCGAGCTGCAGCCTTTCCCAGCAAATTAGCCAAACTGGCTCAGCAACTTCATTTCAGCAAACCAAAAAACACAGCGGCGCGGTGAAAGCAAATCACTGACGCGTTGTTCGGAACGAGCCTGCCGGCAGCTTGGCTGTGTTTTGGTAGCGGCTGTGCAGGAAGCCGCTCAGATTTGTCTGCATCCTGTGGTTCGTGGCGTTATTCTTGTGGATCTGTGTGTTTTGGTCAGTGTGCTGTGCAATTCAGGGTGCTGGGAAGTCTGAATTGTGCTTTTTCTTCCTTGAGTCGGTGCGATTAGATCAGTGTCTCGAGCAGAATTTTGTCCCTGAAGGAGGAAAAAAAAA
>NW_009693898.1:15667-16764 GCF_000703405.1 Apaloderma vittatum | reverse complement strand
CCCGAGAAGAATTTTGCCCCGAAGGGAGAAAAAAAAAAAAAAAAGGGGAGTGGGGGGTGGGGAATAGTGGTTTATGAAAATCTATATATTGGCTTCAGAGATGATATTTAGAAAAAAGAGTCAGTCTGTATGGGGGAAAACGGTCAATCCTCGTGGCAGGTATTTTGCCCTTATTTAAATCTGGGGTTTGGCTTTAGCAACAAAAGCAAATCTTACAAATCATATTCCATTTTTTCCCTGTAGGGCACGAGTGATTTGAATGATGCGTTTTTAACCGGAGATTTCTAGTTTGCGTATTTAATGCTCCGGCTGTTGTACCGGGTTCTATCTTGGCAAACCAAAATCTCTTTTCTTTGTGTTGGGACTATGAGGAGGCCTCAGCACCGAACAAGTGCCTCCAGTCGTGGGGTTTTTTGCCGGTCTCTAAGCGAAGGCTCTGCTTTGAGACTGATACACCCCGTTTGGGGGTAATAAAAATTCAAGATGCTGGATTTTTCCCTCCAGCTTCAGCTTCCCAGAGTCCTGCAGGCTGCCTAACCGGGTCGTTCCCCAGGAGGGCGTTGGGAAGCCGCAGGGAACGCCTTTAGCAACAGTCCTGGCCTCTGGGCATCTAGAGATTTGCAAGCAGTGTTTGCAGTAGTGATTTTTGCATTGGTTTTGTTGTTTTCTTGGTGGTTTTCTTGTTTTTTCATCAAGTAGTGTATCGCCAGAGGAACAGAAGCGATGCTGCCAGCACTCTCTGAAAGAAGGTGGAGCTCCAGGTAACAAAGAGAACCAAAAGCGATGGTGCCGACCAGAAGTTGTGACCTTTTGCAGCTGCAGTTCACAATCGCGGTAGTTTTGTGGTGGTGGAGCGTTGTGATCGGGCACGTTATCCGAGCCTTGTTCTTTGCTTCCTGACGTAGGTGTGGAACGGCCTCTCTTAGAATTTGACTACCGTTTCCATTTTGCGCGAGCGGCCAAGCGGTTGGGAGGCTGATGGAATGCGCCGAGTGCCAGCGGTGGCACAGTGAGCAATAACGGGCTTTAGTAAGACAGATCCTGAGCAAAATCCAGATTATCGTTCCACGTTGGTGCCGGATATTCTACCTTGGGTA
>NW_009693898.1:12226-15655 GCF_000703405.1 Apaloderma vittatum | reverse complement strand
AAGAGGAATTCTTTCCCCCCTAAAAAACCCTCAGACAGTTGTAGTTTTGTTTGCGATGTTCTAGGTGGCTGACACCGGCTCTTAAATTAGCATTATGCTTAGTTAGTGTTTGACGGGTGCGTTGTATTTAAATGCCACCAGGGGCTCAACCAGTGTGTTTGAGGATTGCATCGCAGTGTTCCCAAGTTCAACTGTGCCCCCTCATATGTCAGCTGGGAACTGCACAGCTGCTGCTGCTTTTTTGTTGCTCGGTGTCTGTATCTGAGGAAAAAGGGCCCAAACATTGTCAATCGATAGTTTGCATGTTTAAAAAGGACACTTCAGAATAACTTTTTCCTTTTTTTTTTAATGAACGGCTGCTTCATAAGCTGCGAGAAGTCAATAAATCACCCCGTGCTTCCCTTTTTAACGAGTGAGATGAAGAGAAGCTCGGAAATCTAATTTAATTCATCAGACAAATGAACGTTGTTCTGTCGTTAGGGTTGCAGATGCCAAGCCAAGCATCTTGGAAGGCCAAGAATAGGAAGGGTAAGGTACAGCCGCTCGTGCATCTTCCGCTGGCACCCAGGTCACGAGTTGTCCAAACTCAACAACTTTGTTATGTGTAGCAAGAAAAAAAAATTCGGAGGTTATGCACAGCGGGGTCAGCACTGTGAATGGGAAAAAAACCCGGGTACTTCCAATGCAGTCATAGTCATTTTTAGGGAAATAACTTTGTTTAGAAAACACAGTGCATTATAGATTAAAATAAATAGTGTGTTTTACTGGAATTAGGCAATTAACAGAAATGAAATTACAAAGTTTAATGCACAGTCAGGACCTGAGTCATATTGGCTTTCTCCTTCCTGCTAGATTATAAACAAATTTTGGATTGAAATAATGCTAGTTTACTCTTTCTTCCAGCACTGTAACAGAATTGCATAGCGGAAGAATGCATTTGAACCAGCGTAGCTGGGTGCTCTCCATAAATTGAAAAAGTCTGATCTAAAACTCATTTACTGTCTCGGAGCAGAATTGATCTGGCTTTCACATTCGATTCCCCCACTGCAGGTTTGGCAAGGAAGAAAAATGGCGTTGTTAGGTCGGCTTAACTGGGCCGGGATCAGGCAGAAAGCACCGGGAAAGCAGCCATCAGCAGCGTTTGCTGTTTTCCCCCAACAAATTATGCAAAACCTGACAGAATTTTGAAGCAGCTCGGGGGCTGGAATATTCTCTGTTGCCCACTGCATGTGAAGAGCAGTAGAGATCACACAGTTCGTAGAAATGCTGGGAATTTGCCTGATGTTCTCATCTGTTAAACCTCCCATAAACTTCCAGAATTTACATAAATAATTAACGTGGAGGAAAAGTTCTCCCTAAATAACATTTCTGATGTTTTTAAGTCTTCCAAGCGCGTGAGGACATTCCCTTCTGATCGAATATCAGGCAAAAAGAGGGGTTTTTTTCTTCTTTAATTCTCAGTGTAGTTAATTTTCCATTTAGGGCTCTTGTTTTATACCTGTCTAAAAGATGAGAGAAGATATGTAATAAAAACTCCCTGCGCTAGAGGTAGGAAGGGATTAAGGGATATGGATTTTTAACCCAGCTAGCCAACCTTCTATTTCTGTCTTGCTGTGAACGTTGTGCACAGGTCTGTGTCAAATCAGAAAAAGTCATCCAGAAAGCATCGCAGTTGGGTTTAATTTCTTGCAGAATTCCCACAGATGTGGCAAAAAGGATGGGAACACTGGAAAAAATGGGAGATGAGATTCTTCACTTTTTTTTTTTCTTTTTTGCAACATAAAATGGGAAAAAGATGCAAAACAAGTTAAATCATCTTCTTGGAGTCCATCGTTTTTGTTTAGTTGGAACTTGATCTCGCGGCAAATTATGAGGATGGGAATCAGGGTTATCAGTGTCTCGTTCGTGCCTGCGCTATTGATTTTCCCTGAGCAAATTATTTAATTTTTTTTAAATCTATTGGCAAAATGGGGATAACGATGCTGCCCGAAGTCATATGGCCAAAGCTCTTGAGATTCAGCAGGGAAAGACAGTTTAGAAATCCTAGGGGCTGCATGCATCGAAAAGAACTGGAAAGCTGTAGTATTCATGTCATGTTTTTCATGTTTGCATCTGTAACAGAATTCTATTTTAATTCAAATTGGTATAGCAGTGTCGCTTCTTGAGCTACGTTTCTGCAAAGTTACTGCTTCAAGTAATTCTCTCCAGCAGGGCGCACCCTAATTTTTAATGAAAGGAGCTTTTGGCGGTTGGTTTTGAACAGAAGGTACGTGGAAATCATCGAAGCTTAGTTTTTTTGTGAGGGTAGATGACTTGATTTTGTCTGTAGCACAGACTCTGAGGGTCTCCGCAGCCCCAGTCGGCAGAGCTGTTCCAGGGCTAATTACCTCTTTACTGCGCTGACTCTAATGTGACATGTTTATTGCCTTAACTAACAACTCATTAGCTTAGGTGATGTTTTTGTCAATATTAATTCCTTCATTTAAGCCAAGTCAAAGCTTAAACAAAGGTGTCCAGGCTGAGAAACGGGCGGCAGGATGACGTTTTGTTTAGTTCATCTTTTTCCTTGACGCGATTTCCAGGAGGTCGGTGTCGGCGGCAGCGATGCTACGAGGAGTCTTGTGAAAAAGGCAGGCGCGTTTCCTTGTAGGCATGTTTGAGCACTGCTGCCTTTTCAAAAGGCTCTGATCTTTGAGACGTAAAATTCACACCAACTAGAGCTTCACGTCCTGCTGTGCCCTTCGGGAGGGAATGTCTGGATCCTTCGGTACCCCCGTGTAAGGAGTTGCTGGGACTGGACCAGAAAAGCCTGTCTGTTGTTGGCTTTTCTTAATGCTTAGACCAACAGGTGGTTTATTTAATAAACCCAAGCAACTCGTAGAGAACAGGTCTGAAAAACTGGAGAAAAACCCGTTAAGATCGGTGCTCTTGATCATAGTGGGAGGCTAAACGAACTTTATTAAGATGTAACGAAGAATTACGTGGCGATAAACCAGAGAGGAAGTTCGCTTGGGCTGGACATCATCTCTGCTGATTACCGAGGTGACGTCACTGGAGGGGAGAGCAGGGTGTTAATTAAGGAATTAATTAAATGTGTGCCCGTGCAGGCAGGCCCGTGGCGTGCTTGGACACGAGCAGCTGTTCTGGGGAGGTGGGCGACTTGGTGCTGCTGCTTCTCGCTCAGCGAAGCACTCGTCGCGTGAGCTGCAGCCTGCGGGGTGTGAGAGAGCGTGCAGCCTCGGGGGCCTCATTTTAATCATTTCACCTTGTTTTTATCAAAACAGCCCTTCGAAACCATGAACCTTTTTGCTGAAAACTTTGCTTCCTGTGTTAATATTATTACGACTTTTCACAGCTTTCTTAACAAGTGCCTGCTGGAGGGAGAAGTTTATCGTTTCCGCTTTGATTTATCATTTCCCTTTCGGCATT
>NW_009693898.1:0-12042 GCF_000703405.1 Apaloderma vittatum | reverse complement strand
GGCGCACAGCACCATCCGCAGGACCGCCATCGACCTCATCGGCCGCGGCTTCACCGTCTGGGAGCCCTACATGGACGTCTCGGCCGTGCTCATGGGCCTCCTGGAGCTCTGCGCCGACGCCGAGAAGCAGCTCGCCAAGTAGGTGCCGCGGGTGCTCGCTCACCGCCTTCTTACCTCTAAAATACGTCTTGAACGTGCTATTGTATTTTGGTTTTTTTACTCAATTTTTTTTTCCCTGTGTTCTCACAAGCTGTCCCGTCAGGAAGTGAATTGTTTCAGAGAACACCTTTTGGGCAAGGTGGTTATTTTATCGACAGCATCGCTGTTAATAGCAGCGGGGTAACTTGTAGATTTAAGGATTGGTAAGAAATCATAAAGTCAATAGACCACAGCCTGTCTCTGGGGTCAGAGAACAACTTATTAAAGTGTCCTAAATCAAGATTTATATGGTACGCTGTGTTGTACCTCTGTTCTAACCTCCTGGAAATAAAGTCTTCTTTCAATTAGGTATTTGTAATTGGGGTGAAGAGGGTGCGGGTCACATCTCACGAGGAAGCCTCGTACTTGGATGTAAAACGCACAGGGAGAGCAGAACAGCGTTTGGGTTTTTTTGTGTGTGTGTGTGTGTGTGTGCATAGATCTTTTAAAAAATGGAACAAATAGGCACTTAAAAGTTACTCTAATTGTCCAGCAGTTAGTTACACATACGCAGGTGCACTGCACGTACAAGAGGTTACACCAGGTAGTGCCGTTTACTATTGGTCACACCGTCACATAATGACGGCTGAATCAAGTAATTATGGCTAAATTAAATATTTACAGCAAAACACATGAGTGAATTCATGAAGGTGTAATCAAGGCAGCGTCTTCCTTTTTTTCAAATGCCTTCTGTGTTAAGATAGTGGGATTCTCGAATCTTAGCACTTAGGATTTATTTAATTGGTGCAACTTTGCGGGACACGAGTAGCATCTTGCTTGAGTGTCCATGAATTTTATGATCTGAGGCCTGAACGTAATAAATTTCAGCGAGGGCCCCGATTCCCCCACGAACAGTCTTTACTCACACCATTAAGCTGAGTAATGACACCGGCACTATTTGCACAGGAGAAGGTTTTGCAATCATAGGCCTTATTTTTATCGTCGTTTGTTGTAAAATTGATCATGTCGTCTGAAATTTATTCTAAATCTGTATCCGGACAATTTTTTTCCCGGCTTATTTTTGATTAAAAAAAGCAAACCACTTAAACACGCAAAAGGAGAGGCAATCTTGGCACTCTCCAAGTCACCGTATCAATATTTCCTAGGGATTTTTAACGTGCTTTTGTGCTTAATTTTTAATTTGGCTAGTGCTTTCTACGTGATACTTGAAGGAGCAGTATTCCTCAAGAGTTAATCTGTGAGCCACTGAGTATTGATAAACCATTGGTTAACGCGGAAGCAGCATCATTCCTAAAGGGAAGCGACCGGCTGCTCTGTGACGTTTTCTTTGCAAGGTTTTTGCTTGGAAAGGGGGAAAAAAAATAAAAGGCAGTGTCTGAAATTGCCAGAGTCGTCCTAATTGATTATTTTGGTAGGAATTTTACTGTATAAAACGCAGAGGCTCGTCTTTCAGCGGGTCCTGTTTTGCGTCGCTGCCGTCTGTCAGGCTTTCTGAGTGCGTCCTGAAGCGTGAGGGAGAGGAGAGGTTTTCTAGCAAAGGGGAAGGAAATCTCTCTTTAAAATGATTTTAAACTGCAATAGGCTTTGAGTGGTCAGGTGAGCGAGCATCTGCACGCAGAGCGGTGTGCTTGGCAGCTGCAGGGGGTTTGCTGAGCTTCCAGATGTTCTCCTCTGCAGCGGTGCAGAAAGCATCGCTTTAGGCATTAAAAAAAAATCCTGAGACAATTAGCTGGTTTTGTGCTGTACTCTAGGGCTGTTGTTGGCTGAGTGGCAGTAATCATCGTCCTTTGGATGATGTGAAAGTGTAGAGTGCCCTTTAATTAGAAATTAGGCATTTAAACTACGTAATTGTATTTTTAGCCTCTTCTCTGTTTTAGTCAAGAATTTCCCTTGCTTGTAGCAATGACGTTTAATGCGCACTATTAGGGACCTCTAGCTTTTAACCTTACAATTCAGTTTCAGATCTTACAGCCCTGCAGATTGTTGCGTTAGGGATGAATTTGACTTGGCAAATGTGTTGGTTTATGAACAGGCACGTTTTGAAATGCTCCGTGCCTTGAGGAGCTGACCGGGCTTGTCTCAGTCCCGTGTCTGCGGTTTCTCGTCCAGCTGTGCGGTGTGGACGTTTCTGACTTTCTCCTGCAATGTACTCGGGCAGGTATCACCCATTTTCTCTAACAGTTTTCACTTCCAGGATTTAACAAGTGAATAGTTGGAGGGTTGTTAATGGAGGGACGGGTACAAACAAGATTAATACAGTTATTTGTCTGGCCTCCAGTGATTTCTTGCGGTGTGACAAAAGGCACCCCCATGTCCTGCCTTCTCCAAAGCCCCATTGTATGTAAATGGAGACTTACAGAAGCCGAGCAAGCCCGGCTCTTCGGAAAGTCGTTTTCATCCCGCGATTACATCCTTCGCTGTCATAAAGATTAGTCTGGCTCTCTGTCCGCGGAGCGCTGAATAAATGAACGTATCGGCGCGTAGCCTTGAGGAGCCCGCTGCAATCTCCATCGTGATAAATTGCATAATAAGCGAGAAAGTGTTTGCTTATTAATCCGTAACAAGATTTAGATTGAAAATGGCCTGTTACGTTCCCGACAGCTCCAGTACCGACAGCGAGCGGGCGGGCGAAGCTGGGAAGGAAGGGAGCAGCACCGTGCGCGGGGGTTAAGTGTGCACCTTACCCTCGCGGTGCCCTGCTGAGCTGCCTGATTTACCGTGTACACAATAACTCGCGCAGCTGCCTGGCTTCTCTCCCTCATGTTAAGAACATTTTATGAAAGAGCTTTTATGTCAAGCTGCTGCTTTTTTTAAAAAAAAAAATCACTTTGCATTTATTGACCAAAAAAAAAAAGTAGTGCTTTTTCTTTTTTCCCTTCTGGATTAAATAAATACGAGCTGTTAGGCAAAACTTGGGTGATTTATAATTCCTCCGCTCTCCCCCAGCTCATCCTTGTCCCCAAAGGGTGTGATGTGCGAGCCTGCCGTGCCAAGTGGGACTGCCCAGTCGTGAGGGTTAAGAGGGTTTTTCTGGCGTTTAGTCCCATGAAGTTTTCATCTGGCATTGCTTTAGGGAAGGCGAGAGACGTAGAGATCCTTTTGCTACATTTTTTGTTTGTCACCATCAAAATGTCTTCCATCTACCTCTTTCCTAGGTCTGACCTACGGCTCTGCCCAGATAGCTCGTTCTTTTCCACTCGTTGTAAGAATTGGCTTTTTAAATGCCTCTTCCTTATTTTTTGTAGATAGGGAAGTAGATAGCAAGATGAGCCAACAGGCACAAATCAAAACCACAAATAAATGCAGTAATAAAGCCAAGTTTTTCACTGCTGCTTGCAGGTAGAGTATCGTCTGTGGCACTGAAGCCATGCGTTGCAGGACGAGCTGCCGTCGTTTGGTCGGTGTTAGGGAACAGAAAGGAGTCCTCAGCCGTGTGCGTAGCGGGAAGTCAGGGCCGGGAGGAGGACAGGAGGCACAACCCCTGCTGCCGGCCACTCTTGCCGGCTGGGCACAAGTCCTGCAACTGGTGGAGACGAGAATAGAAGGCTGGGTGTGAAAGGCAGCGTTTCCCTCCGTGCGTTAATTTTGCATCTGCTTGGGTTTTGTCCGGGAGCGCCTGGCGCTGTCGCGGAAGGGGGCCGGGCGAGCAGCTGGCCCTGCCCCAGGAGGGGGCTAATCCCTGCCCGCATACTCCCGCTGCTGAGCCGTGCTAATGAGCTCACAAAAAGCCTGTTGCTTTTCAGGAAAACGCACACACTTCACCAAGCACCCTGGGAGGAAGAATACTGCTGGCAGGAACACGAAAGCCTTTTTAGCGGGAGAAAGAAGTGTCCGGAGGTGCTGGCTCCAACAGCTCCTCCTTCCCTGCTCGTCCCGTTCGTCTGGAACATCCGTACAAGTTACATTCAGATCTCAGTAGAAGGCCGATGGGGACATCTGTATTGTTGGCTTTCAAATTCAGTAGCTTTAATCCATACAATGATGGCGCGGAGTGGCAAAGAAAATTACAATAACCTTTGGGCTGTCCTTCTGTGAATTGGGGCCTGTGAAACGGTGATCGATTCCCACCTCACCAGTGAGCTGGCTGGGTTTGTAAGCTTGTGTTAATCTTTGCCAAAAGTGTTCAGGAGAAGAGCCCAGGGGGGGCAGAACCCTGTCAGATAGTGGCCAAGAGGAGATGTGCAGTGCAGCTGAGGAAGTGCCACGACACGCTTGTTTTCTCTTGCACATGTCTCTCGTAGTGCTGGTGAGCGACCTCAAGCCTTTTGTGCTCTCCATTCTCGCTCTGAAAATGCAGATGTTTTTTTTTTCTCCCGCCTCTCTTCCCAATAATGTCATTGCAAAGGCTGGCATAGGAAACACCAGACTAACTCCTGGGGAAGATAAGTAATTTTTCTGGTTTAGCCCGAAAGAAGGTCACAAGCTATGTAGACAGATGAACCCAAGTATTTTTGGAGTTTAAACAAGTGATGCTTTTGCTGGGGATTTGGAGTCCTGTGGGTTGCTGGCAGCTTTCTGGTTTAGAGAGCTCTTGAAGATGCTCTGAGGTGTAAGGGCTGCGCCAACCAGCCTGGTGTGTCCAGAGGAGTAAGAGGAGAGATCTTTTGGCCCCTCGCCTCCCAGGTGTGCTGCAGTGCTAAAACTGTCTTGTATTGTTACTGCTACAACTCTCCGTGGAGAGTTGCCACATACTCGGTGTTGTCTTTGTCAGGCAGGTGTGCTCTGAGTTACCAGACACCAGGTGTTATTTTTGCCTAATGTGATTATCCTGTACTTACTACCTTACTGCTTCTTGCATTTTACCTTGTTGTAGCAAATGCAAGCATCATGTATGGACACGGGTTAATCCCTTAGTGTTATTGAAAGCATTGCGGTTAAAACCTCAGCATTAGATATTCTGAAGAACTTTAGAATAAATTCAGTAATTGGAAAGTATGAGGTGTGGGGCGGTCTCTCATCTCGTCACGCCGCTGCAGCTGAGGCAGACAGTCAAGGAAATCAAGCTGAATAGATTTGGTTGGTCTAGTTCTTCAGGAAGCTTTTCTCTCCTATAACCAGTGCTTAGCTGAATTATGGAGAATTACTATGAAGGGGGTGTTTTTCAGCCTGTGTTAAAAATGTCAGAAAAGAGCGAGCCATAAATTTTTGGGAGGACGTTCTGCATTTTAAAAAAGGAAAAAAAGGGGGGAGCCATAAATTTTTGGGAGGACGTTCTGCATTCGCCTTGTCCGCAGTCGGGCGGTATGTATTCAGCACAGACAGATAATTTGTTAACAAGGCCTTTTTAACACTTCGGACAGATGCACATAGTGTTTTCAATCTTCATGGTTAATTATTTGATTTTGTATTTGGTGATAGAACACCCTGACTCCTAATCACTGCTCATTGTTGGAAGTCCATTATATTCTAACTGTTTGAGTGCTCCCGTTGACCTTGAACTGACATTATAAGCTGTTTCTAATCTTTTCACTCTATATTTCTAATGCTCCTTTTCTTTCTCCCTTCTTTGTCTGGTGCTGCTTTAGCATCACAATGGGGCTGCCCCTGAGCCCGGCGGCCGACTCTGCGCGCTCGGCGCGGCACGCTCTCTCGCTCATCGCCACGGCCAGACCACCCGCCTTCATCACCACCATCGCCAAGGAGGTGAGCGCGGACGGAGACGCGGAATCCAACCTCCCTCCCTCCCCAAAACGCCTCGTGTCTGCCGGTCTGCAGGTATCCAAATCGGCTAGAATTTACGACAGGAGCGGTATTTAACTGAGCCCCGTGAGCTGCATCTGGCGTGATCGCATCCTGGTTGTATAAACATCCACTAGCAACGTGGAAAATTCTGCTTGCTTTGAGCAACCCCACCACAACCCCATCAAGTATGAATGAAATCGGAGCAGAGACTTAGCTGAGGCGTTCAGGGAAGGATGGGGTGACACTGCTGTGAGGTTCCTGTAGGCTGGACATGATCCAAGTGAACCAGGGACAGGCTGGGGCGCTGGCTGAGCTAAAGCAAGGGGATAGGCTGGCCCAAAAAAAGCCTGTTAGAAAGCAGCCATCTGATACTTGAAGAAAAACGTGCAAGTATGTGGAAATTATGTAATCAAGACGCAGGCATTTCCTTATCTTGACCTTTAGTTTTATGAGACTAAGGATTATTTGTAAGCCCTTATTTGAAAACTACAGCAAGGATAACCGTTAGTGGCTCTGCTGAGTGATGGGGGAGGAAGAAACAATCCCTGGGTCTCAAAGGCAAGGGTATAACGGGAAGGGGCTACAACGAGAAGTACGGGCGAATACTGGGAGAGTCTGAGTCCCCACCTGTAACCCTGCTCTCCGGCAGGTGCACAGACACACGGCCCTGGCGGCGAACACGCAGTCCCAGCAGAACATTCACACCACCACGCTCGCTCGGGCTAAAGGAGAGATCCTGAGAGTCATCGAGATCCTGATTGAGAAGATGCCTACCGACGTGGTGGACCTGCTGGTGGAGGTGAGGCTCGACTGCCCTGACCGCTTGGAACTGCTCACGGGGGCTCGGAAAGGTCCCGGTTGCCAGCACCCTTGCGTTTGTAAACTGTTACACGCAAGACAGTTGGTTTGGTTCATCCCAACTGCATTTTAAAGTTAAATACCAAAGATGCGGTCAGGCACAGAAATTCTCTGTTTCTGCCTCTTAGGAGTTTTATTAGGAAACATAAAATACAGTGTGTCAAATGCTTTTAACTTTTGTTTCCAAGGTTATGGACATCATCATGTATTGCCTTGAAGGATCTTTAGTTAAGAAAAAGGGTCTTCAGGAATGCTTTCCAGCCATCTGCAGGTAAGCTCTTCCTCCAGGAGTAGTGTGAAGTAAGTAGAATCACCAGCAGGATGTACGTCTTAAGAGTAAAACAATCTTTTACGTGATGCTTGCCCCTTAAAATGACAAATGTGCAGAGTGTTTTTAGCTCATCTATAAGCCTTTGAAAGGCTGAGATCCACAGATCTGGCAGAGATGTGGATCAGAAAAGCAAAGCACTAACAACTCTTTGAAATTTAGATATTTTAAAAGTCCAAAAAGGGAAATATAATTTTGGCATCTCATGGAAAAATTCTGTCCTGCTACCCCTCCGTATATCCTAGCCGCTCCATTGCAACGGCCACACAAGCTGAGCGACGTCCTCTGAAGGGTTTCTCAATACCTTTGGTACAAAACCAAGAACAAAATGCTGGAGTAACAAGCTCTGCAGCAGGTGGGAACAGCTTTGGCAGCCTTCAGAGCTCTCTGTCTGCGGTAAAACACCGAGTGCAGGTTTGCACAAAATCCAAGGCAAAAAGGAGCGCGAGGGCTGCCTCGTGCTCTCCCGTGGGTTCCTCGGCAGCTCGGAGGGTGCCAAGAGGCACGAGGAGGCAGCTCAGCTGCCGGCTCCTGCTGCCCTTCAGTGGGAGTTCAGCACCGTCGGTCATCTTTGTCTTGGGCTGGTTCTCCTTCTCTTTTAAATTAGTACTTTTGCATCGTAAAATGTAATTTATAAAATGGGAACGTTTACAGTATCTTTGTGCTAAAAAATTCCAGTTATACTATTAAACTGGTACAACCGATAAATTACGATAATCATCTGCTGACCATTACCTTTTAATTTAATAAGCTATTAAAATATTGAATAGTTTCAAGAAATTATCCTGTTGACAGGTAGGATACCGATAGTCTTCCTTCTCCCCTGTACTTTAAAAGGCTTACCTTAAAATGGAAACGCGAGGCTAAGTGGGCATTAGTGCAAAAATCTCCCTATTCCTGTTGTATTTTTATAGCATTGCATTATCTTCAAGTTTTGTTAAATTACCAGTAATATTTCCTCTTCTACATAGTTATAGCCATTGTAAAAATGATACAGCACCCCACCGACGCGATCGTTCAGCCCGGTGGAAATCTTTGTCAGGTTTTTGGCAAACGCTTGGATCTCTGGAGATGTTGCGGGTGGAAGCACTTTGCCACCACCCTGTTGGTAATTCTTGCCGTCTCGCAGCGCTCTTGGGGCTGGCCTGGAGCAGCAGGGGGCTGGGTTCAAGCACCCGGTTCCCGTTCCTCTCGCCTTCGCGGCCTTTTTCGCTGTCGTATGAGCGGAGCGGTCGCACCGCTAATTGCTGCGAGTGCGACTCAGTCCCGAAGGGTGGCGGCGAGGTAAATCCATCACCGTGGGGGTTTTTGGATATCGTCTCTTACAGCACATGATCGTGCTGGCCGCTTTTTGCCATCAGTGTTATTCTTTGTAGAGGATCGCGTGCCGCCTTTTGATGTGCTTTGGGCAAGCCCGTTTCTGCCCAGAGTAAAAGCAAGTATCGAGGTACGAGGCAATGACCGTGAATTATTTCCAGATTCCTTTAAGATCACGAGGGTAATATTGGAGGCCACAGGATTCTGTTTGACCGGAGCATTTCCCGGATTCAGCGGTTGCATTCACAACTGAACGGGCCCCGACGGACTCTGCTCGGTCGTGTCACGTCTTTAGCAGGGGCCGCTGAGCTAAAGCGCAGCAAGATGGGTTAGATTTAAAAGGACAAGTTTTTTATGTGGCTTTTAACTAGGGAGTAGTCTTACAGGAAGAGTGAGAATTTCAAGGATTAGACAAGCAAGTTTATACAGAAATATTTTATGCCGTGATTATTTCTAGGATTTTGCAGGGTGGAATGGAAGGAACTAGAGGCCGTCAGCTGGAGGTGCTGCTGTGGTCGTGCTCAAGGGAGCCTGCAGCCTCATTGTGTGGAAGGGAAAGGAAAAAAGAAGGAAATGTGAAATAGGAGTGAAGAGTATAAAAAATTTAATCTTTTTTCCCCCCCCTAAAACCCTCAGTTATACAGTCTGATGGTTCTTCTTTTCAAAGGAAAACATTGACTCCGTGCTCAGTCTAAATGGGTGTTTAAATGCAGTCAGGAGAGAAACGCCGTTTGCATGATGTTCTCTTTCTAAATCCGCTGGAGGAGACAAGTGGGCTGTGCCCATTCCCTAGAGTGATGGAATTAGTGAGCATATAAAACATTTTCTCTAGGAACTTTCTGTTGTCCGTTTTACTCACAGAAGCGCACCTGAGCTACTTCATCTTGCCCTTTCTCCTGCACGACTGGCGACTTTCTTTGGTTTTTTTCTTTCTGAAGCACCCTGCTTCCTGCAGGGTTTTCTTCCGCAATCTCTGGATGTTCTGCTGTGAACGAGATGCACACGCAGATGTTGTGGGACCTGGTGCGACGATCTCGTAGATTGTTCCCCCGCTCGCTGCATAATAACCAGAAACGTGCTCAACATCCCCAACATCAGTTGGTTTCGCTGACTGCCAAGTATGAAACTGGCAGCTGCTGGATTCTTAAATCCATCGGTTCTGGCCTGAAAGTTAATTACCCGTTGGCCTTGCAAATGGATTTTAACGTCCCGCGGGCAGGGCAGGTCTCACCCGTTCCTTGTTGTGCTCTTCACCGCAGGTTCTACATGGTCAGCTATTACGAGCGGAGTCACAGGATAGCGGTGGGAGCTCGCCATGGCTCGGTGGCCCTCTACGACATCCGCACCGGGAAATGTCAGGTAAAGGAATCGCTGGGACCTCCTCCCCAGGAAGCGGGGAGGTTACTGACAGGAGAGAGCGGCGAGCTCTGTGGGGGTTGATGTGCCGAGCTGCTGGAGCGTTATGGGTAGCTTGGGTAAAATACCTGTATTTTGCATCTGCCTTAGCCTTTGTGGGTGTGTATAGATAGCGTGTTGTAGTTGTTCCTGAAAGCTGCTATCTTTAGTCTCCTCACAAAATGTGCATTATGGAGCCGGCAGCAAAGATTCCTTCCTGCTAGATCTGCAGTGACTCGATGCTTTGCTGGCAGAACCGTGTGCTTAGGGACACGTGCTTGGTTCATTGTCTGCTCTGAAATCCCAGTGTTTATTCTCCAAATCTAGTAGCTGCCAACACTGTCCGTTCCGGTGTTTTTCCTATGGAAGCTAAGATGGCCAGATTTATTTTATAAAGAGCTCTGTAATGCAGGCAAATAGGAAATGTGGGCTGCTCCGTCTTGTTTTAGCTGAAGTCGTTTGGATCATGATTTATTAAATATTCCAGATGCGTTTCCGTGCCGGTCCGTGGAGAACCCCGTGCGTGCCGCGTGCCTTTCAGTCTGGGTGATTCGCTCCTCGGCTCAGCGGGCGCGTTGCTGAATATCCGCAGCACTTGTTTTCTTACTTCCTTAAAAGCTTCCACGCAGGCCATGGGAAGCAGAGATGGGTGTGACTGAAGGGACGCCCGGGATAGTTAAGGCAGGGTCCTTTGCAGATTTCATTATTATTCATGAGAGAGAAAAATTTGGTGAGGGCTAAGTATATGATTATTAGGGGGCAACGCCATCTATTGGATGCAGCTTTCTCATTCCAAACCCGATCGTTTACGTTATTTCTCAGTTTCAGGAACATGTGAAATAACTTCAAGATAGCGCGGATGAGAACATTTTGAAATGGGGGAAAAAAGCTTGGATTTTTAATTTACTTTTTTACAGAGGTTAAAGCCTTTCCAGATGTTTATAAAAATATTTTCGTTGTTTCGCTGTGTTGAAAGAGAGCGTGCCTTAGGACACGGAACTGGGGAGTGCCCGTTAGTTCTCCCAGCCCGACTGCCCCGTAAGCTGATGGCATCGGGCATCAGAGCGGCTTGCTGGGTAAGAAGAGGAGGAACTGCTTTCCCCTTCCTCCCCGCTCCCACTTGTACCCCTCCTTAAGGATACAGGTTAACTGGGACGAATGCCCAGAGAAGCAGCAGGGGAGACCATGAGCTGTGGGCATGGCGGGTGGGAAGAGTTAAAATATCAAGGCTTAGACGTCTCTTCTTGTTGTTCCCACACCAATATAGTCGCGGCTCTCCAAGTCTTTTTACCAGCACTGACCTTCAGCTTAAATAACCGGGGGCTCTCCTTGGTTTTTACCCCTCTGCCTGGCAGCCTTCACGCTCACTTTCAGCCTTTAGCAGGAGGTGGTTCTTGGAGTGTTGGACTCAGGAGCTCCCGTGTTTCTCCGAAAGCCAGGTGGGTTTTTCAGAGCTCTCCCCAAGTTCCCCGGGCGAGAGTGGTTTTATGGGCTCAACATGCGGCAGGGCATGCGCTCCAACGCCTGTGAGACTGCTCAGGAGGGAACCTGTGCCCGCTTTGGGTCACGTGCCAAAAAAAAAAATCAGAAATCCTCATAAAAGGAAGAGACTTCTTTGCTTGCAGTCACTTTTGATTTTTGTGAGGTTTGCATTGAATAATTCATGAAACCATAATCTGATCACTTAGCCCCATGCATACTAACATAGCTGTGGCAGTGAAAATAAATTTTAAAATGTTAGTTTTTTCGTATCACAAAGCCAAGCTAAAAAAACTGGAGTTTGGGGTTTTTTTTTCCTTCCAGCCCATGTTTTATTTTGTCTCTGTGAAAGGTGTTTGCACATATGGACTGCGGAATTGCATTGAATGATTAATCGAATGATGGATGTCAAGAATCACCTCTCTGAACAAATAATAAATCAGCATTTGTATATGATAGGGGCTTTTTTCCCCAGTAAAATTTACTATATTAGTATCACTTATTTAACAAGGTGTCAATTATTAATCCTCCCAGCACAATGCTGCCTCGTAGCCAACGTTCCCTGCATTTCGGAATCGAGCTTTCAGTTTGCATTACTGCCGCTGTGCAGATACGCGGCTGAATTCCACCTGATCCTTTAAAAGACAGATGATTAATTAGACTATTTTTAAATGTTCTACACTTAATCTTTGAAGAAAATATTTCGGGGGGGGGATGGTTTTTAGTTTCTTTTTACAAGAATGATTGAAAACATGAAATCAGAATGATTTTTGTATTACACCACGAGTGCTCCAAATACACATCTCTTGTAATCGGATCATTTC
>NW_009693897.1:269-830 GCF_000703405.1 Apaloderma vittatum | reverse complement strand
ATCCTGGCTCTGTAGTCCTGGGGCTCAGAGGTGATTTAGCTCCCTCCCTTGCCAGCCACAGCAAGGGGTCCCTCTTGTTCTCTTCAAGGGGGCAAAAAATCAGTACCAGCATGTGAGCTGTTTTTCTGTGCTTCCATGGTAATGAATGAAGATGGAAGAAGGCAGGATGGCAGTAAGGAGAGCCAGAGAGCTGTACTGAGAGCACCGGGGTGTCATGGGCAGCACTCAGGGCAGCTCGGGAGCACCTCTGGGAGACTGCAGAAAGGTCCCTGCAAACTCAAACGGAGCAGTTCATAGAGGCAGATTTGGGACATTCTTTTGGCCAGCTGAAATGACAGCTGATGCTGCAATTAAGGGCAACTGAACCTGTTCCTCCTCAACAATTCTGTTGCCCTTGATCATCCCATGGCATTGTGTTGCAAGGAATGGTCAGTGAGAGTAGAGAGACATCAGGGAAGGTCTAGAAATGACAGAATGAGGGGTACGTGGGGGTGTTAATACCCTGAAGGGTCAGAGGTGCAGGTATGGACAGTGCAGGACAGCATGCAAGAGAGATGGCCA
>NW_009693897.1:0-211 GCF_000703405.1 Apaloderma vittatum | reverse complement strand
CCCTCAACCAACAAGACTGGGGAGGTGAAACATTTCTGCTGAGGCTCTCAGGATCTGCCTTGCCAGGCCTGGGGGTCAGGGCTTGGCCTTTCTGCTTCCTCCAACCAACCCAAGGATTTTCTCAGCATTACAGCCACCTGCACAGTGCCTGGGCCTGCCTGCATCTACAGGGAGGTAAATCAGGGGAATCTGAGTGTGTGGGTCCCAAATA
>NW_009693896.1:69271-75059 GCF_000703405.1 Apaloderma vittatum | reverse complement strand
AAGGCCTTGGCGGGGGAACAAAGCAAAGCTCAGCAATCGGCTCAGAGCTCAGAAATTTACCTCAGACCCCTTTCAAAACCCGCGGGAGTGATTTAAATGGGCCGTGAACTTGGAGGTGTCCCCTGGTTCCCTCATGAGCACCCTGCCCACCCACCCAGCCCCTTTCCCTGCTCACTTTTACGGGGTTTTCCCTCTCCCCAGAGGCCCTAGGAGGGGTCTGGACCATCTTTGTGCGGCATCACACATTCTGGACACGTTCCTGTGCGATCTGCTGTAGGTGATCCTGCTCTGGCAGGGGATCTCGACTAGATGATCTTTCGAGGTCCCTTCCAACCCCCGACATTTCGTGATTCTGTGATCACGAAGCCACACCAAGGAAGAAGGTGGGATTTTTTGTGTCCCTGAACCACATCTCATCACGAAACTGCTGTGCAAACCATTCGTCTTCGATTCCCACAGCGCTGGAGGAGAGCAGACACCTTGGCCAGACGGGTGTTGGCCAGCAAACCCCAGAAACTCTGCCTTGAAAAACCATCACGATGGTTTGAGCGAGACACTGGGTGAACGTTTAGACACGCTCGGGTGAGGGTATCACTTGGAAACACATCCCACCTGGCTGAGATTTTCCTTTTCTTCCATTTCATCCCGTTTCCTTCTGTGGAAAGTGGCTGTCATGGAGAGGAGGGCGTCTCTCCCCTCATAGGGTGGCAGCCCCAAACTTAAGAGAGGGTAGATCGAGATTTATCATTGCTTATGGATTGGAAGTATCTCCTCCAGAGTGCAAATTTGTCTTTAGACCAGACGTTTTTGGCAGAAAGATCTCCTTTTATCAATGCTGACACCCCAGGCAGCTGTGCTGGAGCAGCCTTTTATGGCTGATCGTGTTCGTTTCAGGTTGATCTTAACTTCTTTGGACGAAATTCTTTGAAAGCCGTTAAAAAACCCCCACATGTGCGCAAGGCATCTCGCCGACTTGGCTGTGTTCTAGTAATGAACCCGAAATGGATTCTTCAGAGATCCTAAAAAACAAGTTGAGCTTTTAAAGCAGAACCTGCAGCTCAGCTCAGAAAAGTAGATGCCCCCTCTTTGAGTGGAATAGAGCACCCTTCCAAAAGGTTTAACATAACCGTATGTGAAACAAAGTTTCGAAGGTTTTAGAAAGAATTTGTGCTTTTATTTTGCAATATACCCTTGAGATGGGTGAAAGAGAAAACATACCCGATACTGCAGGCTTGCTCAGGGCAGAGTGTGCCACAGGAGGCAGACTTGGCGCTGGTATTACGCCAAAGCTAAGGGAAATAATTTTGCTTATTTTATTCCACTGCAGACTTAACATGACCAAACTGTGAAGTTTCTATTTTTGTTCAAACCTAAACAGCTTAGCGAGTTGTATTGCCTCACTCGATATTTCATTTATATTTGCTTATACTTACTGAGAGACATTTGCTACACTTCAGACATTCATGTGCTTTGTCTCTACCAGCCAAATTCTCTCACTTCTTTCCAGTCCTTCTCTGCAGCTGTCTCCTACCTCAGAGACTTCTCCTGCTCAGCTGTACCGTGGTTTCTGCAGCCAGCCCTCCACAAACTGGTGTGTTCCTTCCAGGTTTGAAAATCTTCCAGCCCTCTGAGACCTTTCTTTTTTTTTTCCACAGCTGCATCCCTGCGTGCTGTATCACCCCAGTACAGCAGGCAGCGAGCCATGGACTTAGCAAATGACTTTTCCGTCGGGTTGGAGAACTCAGCACAGATGCTGGTGATCTGAGAGGTGCTTTTGGCATCCCTCTCTACTGACCCCGTAGGTATGTAGGTCATGAGGGCAAAGCGTATCCGAGGATGCGGTCACTGGGTGCTGTCTCTCTTGGCGAAGCCAATACTGAAGGCTCTGTTAAAGCAAGGAAAGCAGCAGAAGCATAACAGAGCTCAAACTGCTTCCGCTCTGCACCCGTCGTGCTTTATCTGCCGTTTCGGAAGTCTCACCAACCAGCATTCGCTTCCCAGGGGGGCAGGAGTTCCAGGCCCTTCCCGCTGGCACATGGCTCACTGTGAAAGTAGAAGAGTGGATACTAGTCTGAATTTTAATCATAGTGGAATGTGTTTTATGGAGAGGAGTCTTAAGTCTTTGTCTCAGGTGAGTTTAAACTACAGAGACTCACCTACAACTCTTCTCAAACTCACATCCATCACTCACAGTAGTCACAGGATCATAGAATCAATAAATAATTTGGGTTAGAAGGGACCTCAAAGATCATCTAGTTCCAACCTCCCTGCCATGGCAGGGACATCTGCCACTCGATCAGGTTGCTCAAGGCTCCATCCAACCTGACCTTGAATCCTTCCACCGATGGAGCATCCACAGCCTCCCTGGGCAACCTGTGCCAGAGCCTCACCACCCTCAGCGTAAAGAACTTCTTCTTTACATCTAGTCTAAACTTATGCTCTTCCAGCTTCCACCCATTACCTCTAGTAATCTTGCACTCATCTGCCAAACGGTACAAGACAAAAGGGGATTGACCAATAAAGGACCCAGAAGAGCTTGTTCATTTGGTTGATTATAGCAACGTTATCTTGCACTCTCCATCCACGCACCACTGTGTCTGGCAGAGACAGAAGCGCAGAACCCCTGAGCAGGACCAGGGAAGAGGTGAAACCAGATGCTCTGTGTTAAAGAAAATACCCCTTTTTCAGTTTCCATTCCCTGCTGAGAGGCTGTAGCAACAGCAACGATTTCATCAGAGGACCCAGAAAGCCACACAGGAAATTCCTTCCGGCCGCTGAGGAGATGTGCCTCTCTCACATTCCTCCCTCGCTCCACCGTATGGCAGTGCCTGTCAGACTGGAGATGTCATGCCCGGGGGGATCTCCAGCTTCTCATCACGGGCAGCAGGCACCGGGCAGGAAGGGTATGTGACTGTGCTAATCAGCGCATGAGCATGAGCCTTCAGCCAGACATGCCGGCCTCACCCCGTGTCTTCTTCGCCTGACTCGCACATGAGGCTCGCCAGCTGCATCGCCCTGATAACTGCCACTCGTGCAGTTTGTGCGCTCACCAGAGCTTGGCATTTTAATAAGCGTAAGTGGATTTAAGATGCTGTATAAGGGTATTATCTCCAAGTCAGGCATTCAGCTCGACACTGGTTGGTACAACCAGCCACTTTGCTGATGGTCAGGACAGAAGCTCTGCCTTCCTTCAGGCCACATCCTGCCTTCGTGGCCGGATCCCTTGCAGTGTCTGAAGCTGTTTACACCACTGAAGATGGACTTAGGCAGCCCAGAACTCATCAAAGATGAGTAACGTTTGAAGATTATGCCCACATGATATCTGTGGGATCTCACGAGTGTTGCACAACTGGAATTTCTGACAGAGCACAGCTTCTCCGTGGCTTCCTAAGAGAGTGGTGAGAATCCACCAAGTAGTGGAACGAGTTCTGAGGAGGCCACAAAGCTGACCCAGGGGCTGGAGCAGCTCTGCTCCAAGGACAGGCTGAGGGAGCTGGGGGTGTTCAGCTGGAGAAGAGCAGACTCCGGGGGCACCTTATCCCTGCCTGCAGTGCCTGAAGGGACCTACAGGGAGGCTGGGGAGGGACTTTGGACAAGAGTGTCCAGCGACAGGACAAGGGAAATGGGTTTAAATGGAAGGAGAAGGGGTTTAGGCTGGATCTGGGGAAGAAATTGTTGAGTGCAAGGGTGGCCAGACTCTGGACTAGATTGCCCAGAGAGGCTGTGGCTGCCCCCTCCCTGGAGATGTTCAAGGCCAGGTAGGATGAGGCCATGAGCAACCTGGGCTGGTTAAGGGCATCCCTGCTCACGGCAGGGGATGGATCAGATGGTCTCTGAGGTCCCTTCCAACCGAAGACATTCCAGGATTCTATGATCCCACTGAAGCTGCAGCATTTGTCTGCTCGCGATTATTGTCAGGGGTTGTTGCATTTTTTGGAAGGCCATGATGCTCTAGGAGATGTTTTGAGTATGCTCCATGTTTCATCTTCAAGAACAGAAAAGATTTTGCCTATTTGAAGGCTTTTGCCTACTAGGCTTTTTCCCCCTTGCTCTCAGCAAGGAGCAGTAGAGACTCTATTGACCTAAACGTCTGTCTTTAGGACTATTCGCTTTGGGAAAGATTTTCCGGATTAGGCAGGGGATTAGTAACACACACATTAGGGACTTTTGGTTCTCAAACAAGCAGACTTAATTAGGCAAAGATTAAAGCACACTACATTGACACCGCTGTCTTTCAGAATTCAAAGCGTCAAGTTATTTTGTTGAATTTTACACACTTGGCAACGTGGCTCATTTAAAAACTTAGATTACTTCGAACACTTATATTGCTTCAAACGTAGTCATCTGGAGGATTCAAGGCAGCTCAGACATTTATAGTGCTGTAAAACCTTAGGCCATAAATTGCACATGATTAGGGCGTGTGTCACCATCAGTATTTAGAGCCATTTTAAAAAATAAACACCCACCAATCTGTCTTGTATTTTCATCTAGAAAAAAAAACACCCTAGAAAACAAGGACCATAAAAACACCTGAAAATTGCCTTTGTGTTCCAGGTGGTCAGCAAGCATTAGGGTAGATAACACATGAGGTTCACAGCCACGACAGCAGCTCTGCCAAGTGACACAATCCACTCACGAAAAGTTTCAGAGGGTTTCAGAGGCTTTCGTGAGGGTTAGGAGACTCACGATCTGCTGCTGTAAGCCTCAAGTGATGCATTTCCCAAATGTTGTACACAATCAGGACTGATTCCTTTTAGAAAAAAAACCATGAAAACAATTGTTTTGGATAACTCAAGTAATTTGGCTCTTCCGTTCTCACTCCTTACACCTTCTACAAACATTGTAGATGGGCCCTGCCTGTGTTTTATCTTAGCCACAGAGCTGACCAATATAAAAAAGCCAGTTTTAATAACCGTGCAGCCCCGCGTGTAGTTTTACAACACATTCCAGCTTTTGGAAGATGAATGAAAAACTATTTTGCCTTTTACACCTTCAAAGTGATTGTTTACCTAGGTTTAATGACGGCATTTATCATTGCCAGAGAATTAGGGCCATTAGAAAAGCCCTGTGAGCCACAAAGTAATCGGAACCGTCGGTCACGTATTATCTTTGTCTGCAGCAACAGGAAAGGCTCCTGCTCAGAACTTCTCCTTCACACAGCTCAGCACAGCAGGGGAACGGGTCTCCAGCTGCAACATTACGACGGCCTTTTGACGCCGCTATGGATTTGATTTCAGCAGCTCCAAACCAATCTTTTCCCATCAGGGCACAGGGATATGCTCAGGAACATGAAGATCCCGTGCAGCCAAGAGCAACCTAGATAATCCGATGTGTCTGCCTGCCTTCTCCAGCCATGCAACACATCTCTGTATGGCACATGTTCGAATTAATCCAAATAATTTATATTAAGCCTCAGTACTGAAATGTCATGATATCAATAGACAAGGAAAGAGCAACTGACGTTATTTACTTGGACCTGAGCAAAGCCTTTGACACTGTCCCGCATGATATCCTGGTCTCCAAACTGATAAAATATGGATTTTGATGGATGGACGATTGAGTGAATAAAGAACTGGCTTGATGGCTGCACCCAAAGAGTGGCTGTCAATGGGCCCATGTCCAAGTGGAAGCCAGTGACAAGTGGAGTCCCTCAAGGATCAGTACTGGGGCCAGTCTTGTTTAACATCAGCGACAGGGACAGTGGCATCGAGTGCACCCTCAGCAAGTTTGCCGACTACATCAAGCTGTGTGGGGTGGCTGACATGCTGGAGGGTAGGTATGTCAGCCA
>NW_009693896.1:67866-68499 GCF_000703405.1 Apaloderma vittatum | reverse complement strand
AGATGATCTTTAAGGTCCCTTCCAACCCTGACAGTTCTATGATTCTATGAAACAGTTGATGCAAAGCTTCAGTTTTCAACCGCGCTAAAGGTTGGTAGCTCTGACATCACACACGAAGGGAAGCACTAAGGCTGAGTTCTTAAACTGGTCATGAATTTTACAAGAGCTTTTCTAATCCTGTCTTTGCTCTAGATATTTCCCATGTACAGGCATGTGGGATGGAAAAGTATCACTGAGAAGGGCCCTTTGTAGAGAGTCAATAATGAGCTGAGCCAACACTGAAATGCAGCACCAGGCAGTTCCATGGTGAGGGGTAAGAGCTGTGCCCTAGTGAACGATGAGCATTCTGGCTCAGTGTCTTTGATTAAAACAAAAACTTGTAAGACTGGTGGTAGGGTGAGCTACGAAGAGAGCAGAGAGCTGGTAGGATCCTCTGCAGAACCAGGTGAAACCACCTCATTGGCAGAAAGAAAGTCACAACTCAGTTCCCTCAAGCAATGTGTGCACACCTGCATGCTCTTGACTGATGAAATGTTTTCAGTTTTGTGGACAGGGAAATGCAGGAGAGATATTGAGAAAAAAAAAAGGGTATCGGAAAGGTGAAAAGTCGTGTGGCAGGGACTTAATTACTTG
>NW_009693896.1:63779-67835 GCF_000703405.1 Apaloderma vittatum | reverse complement strand
AGTTGAAACGAATGGGGCCGGTGCGCTGCCGCTGATGTTGGACAACATTCAAGGGCACGAGACAAGCTGATCGCAGGGAAACGCATTGAGAGTGATTGAATATGCAGAAACCACATGCAGCTTGGAAAGTCCCTGAGCTGAATAAAAATCAGAGGAGAGACTTCGGGGGTTGTATTATATCTATTTTCCCAGCCTTTCACACTTCTCCAAGCAGCTGCTTGTGGCCACGGTTGGGCTCAGGGCACCAGGAGGCAAACCTTTGTCTGGCACCTTAGAGTCGCCTTGAAAGAACACAAGTCCATGTCTCTTCAAGTTACTTTAGAAGAGAGCTCTCCCTCAAAAACCTTACCTCATTACTCCTGAGGCAATGAAAGGGAGAAGAGTAGAAATAACCATTTGCAATTGCATGTTGAATAAAATTAATTAACGGTCGGACTCCATGATCTTGAAGTTTTATTTTCCAATCTGTGTGATCCCGGGAATTATATCATTGTGTGCTCACTGTTGCTAGAGCCTAACCCCACCACAAAGAAGTCCATACTCCACAGCTGGTTCACATCTGCTTTAGGAAACACAGAGGAGAAGCACAGCTGTGCAGGCACAAATAAAGACACGGTGCTTCCTCCACCCTTGGTTACGGGAAGAGCTTTGAGGCAGAGCTGGTTGGGGGAATTCTGCTGCAACTCTGTTCTGCTGAACTATGCGGTTCCATTCCACTCAAGCAGTCTAGCAGAATGGGATGGGTCTGCCAGGGTTTTATTAGGAAAGAAAAATGAGGGGAACAGGGGAGAAGTTTGATCGTCAAAGCATCCCATCCTGACAGTCTTCAAATGGTTGGGCTCGATTATCCCAAGGGTCGTTTCCAACCTGAATGATTCTATGATTCTATGATTCTATGATTCTGTGATTCTGTGATTCTGTGATTCTATGATTATGTGATTCTATGATTATGTGATTCTACGATTATGTGATTCTGTGATTCTACGATTATATGATTCTATGATTCTGTGATTCTGTCATTCTACGATTATGTGATTCTGCGATTCGATGATTCTGTGATTCTATGATTCTATGAAATGAAGGTTTTCAGTTTTAGTGACTTTGCTGTAACTTTCTGTGTTACGACAGAGAATGTCAAAAAATCCCTGCTGATGCTGAGTGCTTCTTTTGACAGTACTGTATCAGTAATTCACTTCTGTGCAAGCTCAGTTCTGGTTTTGTGAGTATATTTGAATGGATCCGCCCCGTGTCTAAATTGCTCTGCTGCCTCACGCTGTGAGAACGCATTTGCAGAAGGAGTTTGGCTGAAGCAAAATCTGCACATTGGAGGGAGGGGTAGGAAACCACATAAGCAAAACAAGTAGAGTTGTCCCTGCTTGATTCCCTCACGTGCACAGGGCAGAAAGGGCTGACCCCAAGGCCAGAGAGGGAGCGGTATGAAAACATGTATGAAAACATGGTATGAAAACATTTCTGAGTGTGGACAGAAACACACGCAGTGCAATACTGGAGATAACGCAGGGTAACGCCTGGATAAATCATCTCTGGTTATCACTAACAGATGCCTGAGCTGAGGTTGGGGCCTCACGGCATGATAAAGGACAACTGCTATCAGGAACAGCTCTTCAAAGTCAGCTCTGGCAAACCTAAATTAGGGTAACGGTGGCCTGAGACCTCCTTACAAGGAGAAGCGGGGCTGTCCAGAGGACTAGCTGGCTGATCAATAAGTGGGCGCCCCTCGGGAGTTCCTCACGTGCTCATCAGGCACGAGGCTGAAGGCCACGCAGAGAAATTTGCAGGGCCACCACATGACCGCCACCGAAGTCCCTGAGGGTTGCAATGGCCTTGGGAGATACGCGCTCGCCGCTAGGGGAGCTTTGGGAACCGCTGGCACGGGGCAAGTTCCTCCCCCATCGGAGGCTTGTCAGTGGATAGCGGCACTAAACGGGATGAGCTCAGGTTTTTCCACATCACGGGGGAGTTCCCATGAGTGACGTTGGTGGCTTTTGTGCCTCTGAAGGACAACGGAGGCAGATGGACACCTGCCGGGGAATGGGATCTGGCAGTTCGTGCTAAACCGAAGATCTCTAGCACTGGTGTTCTGCATATTCGGCCAGCGCTGATTGCACTTGAAAAGACAACAACTGCCTTGGGGGGGAATGAGGGTGTGGAGAGTTGGCAGCTTTTACTCCCCAGAAAAAGGCATAATGAGAGCCAGTGGCTGGAAGCTGATGCTAGGGAAATTCGCATGTGAAACAGGGAGCAAATTTAACTAGGTGAACAATTAAGCATGGGAGCAAATTATTTCTGAAGATGCGAGTTTCGGAACTACACGAATCACTGGGGTTTTTTTTTCAGTTCGGCCAACAAACCAAAAATACCAAAAAATCCCACATTTGGCTCAGCCTGAAGCAAAGTGAGATTCCCCCTCCCCACACACGCTTTTTCCTGCTTTGGCAACACCAACAATTAATATTGAACTAAATCTTTTCTCTTCCCAGGGCCAAAACCTTTTGATTCCAGGGGGGAACCTCTAACAAAAGCAAACAGTAGGCCTGAGGTTTAAGTGCCATTCTTCAAATTAGCACAGCAAAAGCAGCAGCTTCTCTGTTCCTCATCGGTCTGGTGAGTCAAGTGCTTGCCCAGAGTGTGGCTACAGATCAATTCTTCCCTCCATCTAAGGACACTCCTCCAGCATGTTTTGGGCTGCACGCTCATGAGTAAGGATTTGCTCCGTAGAGGTGAAGAGCAGCTGGTGTCCAACCACGTGGTGGAGACAGCAATAGGAAGACCAGGAAGGGCGAGGAGGCGATATTTAGGACGTGGGAATGGGAAGAAGAAGGCAGCAGCTGTGAGGTTTAGCTATAAAAAGGCTGGGAGCTGCCACAGCGGGTCCTTTTGGGGGTGGTGGTCTCTGTCCTTCTCATTGACGCCGTTCTAAATATGTCTGGGAGCTGAGATCACGGGCAGGTTTCTCTGTCACCATCAGACTATAGTGTTCCTCTCCTTCTTTCCATTTCTCAAGAAAGACAGAAATCAGCCCCCAAATTTTTTGACTTGGGTGTTGACCAAAAGCACATCATGCAGTGAAGAAATGCTTCATGCTCTAAACTGCCTGAATTTTTCTCTTTTCTTGTTGAGGAAGAGATGCCTCTTGGAAAGAGAAGATCTTGTCTCACTGGCAGTGCCGAAATTTGGGAGGTCTGTGGTTTAGGTCAGAAATCATAGAATTAAAGAATCATAGAATCATGGAATCATAGAATCGTAGAATCATAGAATCATGGAATCATAGAATCATGGAATCATAGAATCATAGAATCGTAGAATCATAGAATTGTAGTAGATTCATAGATTCATAGAATCATAGAATTGTAGAATGTGTTGGGTTGTAAGGGACCTTTAAAGGCCATCTAGCTCAACCCCCCCGCAGTCAGCAGGGACACCTTTAACCATATCAGGCTGCTCAGAGCTCCATCAAGCCTGACCTTGAATGCCTCTTGTCTATATTCAGAGGCCACCTTTATTCCTAACAGAGGTTTGGAGACCACAACGCTGACAGCAGTGTTTGTATGATGCTCTGTCTAACAGAAGAACCCTGTCTGACCCAATTATGGCTAAATTCCCCCACTTCCAAACCAGGCAAAGTCATGTACCCAACCTGCTTGGCTTGAATTCCCTAAACCCATGGCATAGCCCTGGGCAGGAACAGGGTAGTCCTCCCATCTGCCCTCACAGGCAGAGGTTGGGCTGAACATGCCGTTGGAGGAAAGCTCTTGCATAGATGTCTTCTTGCAGGTCAGCTCATTCCTTTGCCCATCAAAGCTGAGGTCTTGTCCTCATGGCTCGGCAGAGCTTGGAGGGTGAATACCCACCACGCTTCAGGGCCAGCTGAGGCCTTACACGGTTCTGATAGTACAAAGGGAAATAAAGCTTCTTTAAAGAAATACACCCTTTGGCTGGGTTGTTCGTACAAGCAGGTTGGCGCATACAGGTCCTCGGTGAAGGACCAGGTTGCTCGAGGACTTGCGCAGGTGAATACATTCAAAGATGAAAATT
>NW_009693896.1:55606-63768 GCF_000703405.1 Apaloderma vittatum | reverse complement strand
GCTCCAATGTCTGAACTCCTTCGCGGTGAGTTGAAAGATTTCCCCTTCTCGACGATGAACCAGCCCACTTACCCTGTCCTCTTACGTCCTGTACTCCAAATTTCACAAACTTGATGGTCTATGCTGGACTTTCTCTGCTGAACATTAGGAAGAAATTCTTCATGGAAGGAGTGGTCAGACCCTGGAACAGACTGCCTAGGGAGGGGGTTGAGTCGCCATCCCTGGATGTGTTCAAGTGTGGCTTAGATGTGGTGTTGGGTGATATGGTTTAGGGGTGAACTTGTAGTGTAGGGTTAATGGTTGGACTCGATGATCCCAAGGGGCTTTTCCAACCTGAATTGTTCTATGATTCTGTGATTCTACGATTCTCCAGTAAACCCTCTTGTACTGGTCAGCTCAAACGGGACCCAGCAGGCAGAGAGGGTCTCACAAATGCTACCTAGAAGCAAAACTCCCTGTCCTTGGCTGCCTGGCTGCGCTTGCGTTGATACAGTCCGTGACGTGGTTGCCTCTCCCAACCCCACATCTGTCAACCTGGTGCAACTATGGCTGAACTAAAGCTTTGGGAACCTTTTAATGAGAGAATGAAGATGTAAATAATGGGGAACTAGTAAACAAGTTACCACCAACTACTCTTGTCTACCTGCTGCTAGTCACCACTCCGGGGCTGAGATTAAAAGGCGAATCTGGAGCAGTCTTAAAGACATACCTACCCATTCAAAGGATGGAACCAAAGCTGCCTCAGAATCTTGTGTCCGCTCTTGGCAGGAGGGCAAAATGAACCCTTAGCAGCCAGCAGGTAAGGCAAACCGAGGGGCTGAGCCTACACCTGAACGTCCCAGCGGTGCAAAAGTCAGCAGATTCCCCCGAAGGTCAACGAGGACATGGAACAAAGACCAAAAATTGCACGATTGCTACTAAAAGCAGACAAGGTAGGGTGCAACAGCGGCAATGCTCTCAATAATGATAAGGGGGAGGTTGTTCTGCTGGATAAAGTGCATCATATGGGGGCACACAAAATTCCTGAGAGTTTCTGACTTTTAGCTAAACTCAGACTTTGGCATCTGCATTTTTTCTTCTTTTTATGTCAGTTGAGGCTCTTTGGAAAAAAAAAAATACAAGAGAAGCTCACATTACACTGTACCCAAGACTGTTTAATGACAGAAATCACACCAGCTAGACACTAATAGCTCATTTTATCCCTTGCTGCTTCCAGGGATGCAAAGGAAAAGGAGCTCTGCTCCTTTAAGCTAGCAGAAAGCTTCTTTATATTCAGGTGGAGTCAAGCCTTCCTGGGCTATAAAGTTGCAGGGAGAGGCAGGGGCAGCAGCTGTTTTCCTTAGATCTTACCAAGCTTCCAGTCTCACCATGGTAAGAGCATGCCTTGTGTTTGTCTTAGTCTAAACTTAAGATAGAGAATGCATATTTTTTCAAGCGTACCGAGTTAAGCAGCTTGCTTGCACTTTTCCCTCTCATGTCTCTTGGGATGTTAATTCCACACAGCTTTGTTTAATTGCTGATTACCTTCTGCTTTATTGATTCAGCGTTTGCTCCTTATAAGGGAAAAGTGAGAGGCTTGGTTGGAGAAGAGCTATTTAAGTGGTCTCTGCTCGCTTTTCACTTTGAGTGTGCAGCTCCTGAGGTGGGGTCTGTAGAATTGTAGAGTTTGTGTATCTTTAATGCAAGTTGGGCTTCATTTTTTTTTTTTTTTTGGTGGGGGGGAGAAACCAGCATACCCGATGCGCAACTATTCAAGGGACTGAAATTTAAATTTTGACACTACTGGCCCTTTCCCCGAAATGTAACACTTCAACTCTTGCACTGCCACAGGGAGCTGGTGTAACTTTTAGGCTTTTTTTTTTCCTTAGGAGTGAGCTGCCATGTTGCCTTTGTCTGTTACAAACCCTTGGGATTAGATATTAAATGCATAAAGCCCCCCTTCCTTCTAGCTTTATAATTGAATCCCTGCTCTAAAGAATTTGCAGCTGTGAAACTGAGGTGGATTGATCTGGCTACTAAAAAAACCTGCAAGCCTGACCAGTGCTGGCTGGTGTAGCTGAAACTTTTTGTAAAGAATAAGGCAACTGTCACCTTATTATGAATGCAAAAGAATAACTTGGAAAGTCTGGTGGTGTCCCTTTGCATGATGCAAATGGAAGAAAACTTCAAAGTAACTCCTAGCAAGCCTGCTTTTGAACTTTTTCCTTTTATCTGCTGACTTCTAGAGTCTGTCTCGGCTAGAAAACAGTTAAAACATTTACGTGGTATTTCCAATGGGAAAATCAGCTGGGTAACAATAGGCTGCCTATAGCCAGAGTCTGTAAAAGTGCAGTTCAACTTGATGCATATGTTGGAGATTTGAGATTTTAAAAAAAAAATCAACAAAAATCTAGCATATTTGAGGGAGAGGGGGGAAAAAAAACCCGCAGAAAAAAGCTGCAATTTCTTCTTTCCAGCAGGCCCCTCTTTTTTCTTTTTTTTTTTTCACCCTTTTGCCCCCCCCCCCCTTTTTTTTTTTTTTTTTTTTTTCACCCTTTTGCCCCCCCCCCCCTTTTTTTTTTTTCCCTACTCCCTGTGCTCTGGGCTGAAAATACCAGTGCTCCCTCGAAGCAGGTGCTGGGATGGGAGCTGGGAGAGGGTCGTGAGCGGAGCAGCTGTCCCAGCGAGCGCCGGCGAAGCGGCCGCGGGCGCTGACCCCTGCAAACTGTGGCCCGGAGCTATTGCAACCATCTTGGTGGAGAGGGCTGGGCAAATGGCAGTCGGCATTTCCCACATAGTGCAAATATCGACTTGGAGAGGGAGGACTTTAAACAGAACCAGCAGAACTGGTGGTCTTGACCCAGACTGGGATTAAGTGGTGTTTAGCCAGCTGTGTGTGACAGAGGTTGGTGTCCCTCTGTGGTACAAGAAACATTTGTCCAGTTGGTTCTAACTTTGTGGTGGAGTCTAAGGTTGGACTAGATGATCCTTGAGGTCCCTTCCAACCTGGTGTTCTGTGATTCTGTGGATGACTTGGGCACGCATGGCCATTGGAGTCGAGTGCCGAGTAATGTCTTGGCACACCCGTGCCTGGAGGCAAAGAGAGAAGTTGTGTTGCATCCTTCTCCCGAGGGCTGCTGCCACAAGTGGTTGGTGCCCACGAGTGTCCGGCATTACTTAGAGAGTAGTGACCTTCAAGAGAAAGAGTCCTTCTGGTGGGATAGGTATGTCTAAGGGTGTGCACACACAGAGTGTCCTCTCAGCCCTGAGACAACTAGGCTGTCAGCAGCGTTTGCTGTGCTCTGCTCCAGGTGGGCTGCTTGGAGCAGGGGAGCTCGGCTTCTCTGTGGAGATCCCTGGCTCTGAGTAGGACTGGGAGGTGGTGAGAAAGGAGACGAGACCTGAACCAAGCTGCCCGTCAACTCGATGAGGAATGGGATCAGCCGTGCTGCTCGGTGGGATCGCCAGCTCTCCTTCACGGGGATCCCTTGGGAAGCAGCACTACCTCATGCCATGCACGTTGATAATTGGGAGTCTGCTTGGGAGCTAAGATCATGAGCCTCTGTCATCGCTGCAGTGGTGCTTTGATCTTGGGGTGGTGGAAACAGCAGAGATGCCAATTACCCAGGGAAGCATGCAACCATCAAAAGTCCCCAGAGAGTCTCCAGAAGACGCCAGTACCTCTGATATTGCCCTGGAGTTAGAGGCTCCTGGAGGGTGACCTGGTTAAATCAGGACTCTGAGCCTCTCCCCAGGTGTCAGCCTGCCCTTGTTCTGGCCCCAGGCAACTGCTGGTTTCATCCAGCCTCATTTCCTGCTGTGACTCCTAGCTTGGCTGAGTTTCCCAAGCTTGGTTTCTCCCTTCTTGGTGCAGAGTTGTTGTTTGTTTTGTTTGTGTTTGGTTTTGTTGTTTTGTTTGGGTTTTTTTGAGCAAGAGGCCTGGAGCTGTTGTCTCTGATGTCCCATTGCCCTGGGACCCTGGGGTGTTGACGGCTGCTCCACTCCGTGACAGGACCGGTTGAGCATCGAGCGAGGAGCCAGCTCTGCTCAGCTGCTTCCTGCCTCAGCCTGAAGCCCTTCACCTCCTTCCTTCCTCTTCCTCCCCCCCGGGCTGGGAGAGCCTTTCCTAAGGATGGTCTCCCTGCTGCTTGGCTGCATCCAGCTGCCCTACAGATCACGGTTTGATCCTCACTCCAAATCCCAGCGGGGGGTGGAAGCCGCCTGTTTCCCCGATTCATCCGCAGGAGCAAACAGCTCAAACATGAACTGCAGGGACTAAGAGCTAAGTCACAGGATGTCTAAAAAAATTGCCTTAACAAGCTGTTTTCCCCTTTCCAGAGGGAGTGCATTTCCATCCACATCGGGCAGGCTGGCGTGCAGATGGGCAACGCCTGCTGGGAGCTCTACTGCCTCGAGCACGGGATCCAGGCGGACGGGACCATTCCTGGCCCCAAGCAGGCAAAACCTGCGGAGCCCAAGTCTGAACAAGTGGATTCTTCTTTCGAGACCTTCTTCTGTGAGACAGCGTCTGGGAAGCACGTGCCCCGGGCCGTGTTCATAGACTTGGAGCCCACTGTCATTGGTAATAGCGGGGCGGTTGGGTGTTGTGGCATCTTCTCCTCTGACTCCCGATTCCCTTTTCTCCCCCCTCCCGGCTGCTGTTTCTGCCCACGTTGCCCAGCAGTTCCCACTCCTCTGCTCTAGGAAAATGTCTCCAGCCATCAGAAGGAGACAGAGTTTGCATTCCCAAATGGATTTGGGAGTGACAAACCCATGACTCTCACTACACCGACTTGTCTTTAGGCGATCCTTTTAAGAGACCTGCTGACTCAGCAGATGTGAAGTGGCCTGGATTTAGGAACCTCAGTGGCTCCAGACTGAATTACACCACCGTATGACCTGAGAAGGCACATCTGGTTTTAATGCCACCTGTGAAATATCTTTGGGCAGATGGGTGCCACAAATCTCATGGTTCTGTGGAAACTGGGGTTCTTGCTACTTCAAGTTTTCTACTTCTCCTCCCAGGTCCATTAATGTTCTCTGGGGGGTTGACTTGAGCGTGGCACTTTAATTTAGGGTACCTTCCTAGAAAACATTTTTATTATTATTATTTTTGCACTCAAGGAACTGGTGGAAATGACTCCTAACCACCTGCATTCATCTACCTGCTTCTGCCTTCTAGGCTTCTCCTGGGCTTTTGCTCCTATCTTACCATCTGCTTGACTCATTATGTCAGCTAATGGAAGGAATGTAGACTTGTTTTGGTTCCACTTAATTTTTAGGCACCTTATCAAGGCACTAAATTGGAAACCTAGTGAGTGAGCCAGTAGAACATGAAATGTATCCAACACTGAGACTGAGTGGGTTTAAATACCTGCTGGAAGTGTCTCTGACCTCAGTGTGACTGTGTAGAGCCTAGAGAAATTGCTCCTAATGCCTGTTTTCATAAGGTGCCTGAAACTGGGTCGGATACATCTAGCAGAAATGTCAACACTGGAGGCACTCTGTCTCCTCTTCAAGATGCTATGGAGCAGAGGGTGGAGGTAGTTGCTTCCAGCCACCTTGAGATTTATTTTTATTTTTTGGTCAACCAGAAACACAAGCTGCATATGGTAACTATAATCCTACAACAATGTTGGAAACATAAGGGGTGTGCTAACTTTTTAAGCCAATTTGCCCAGCAGCCACTTGGACATCCTAATATTAAGATGGAGGAGGTATAGTAGGACTTTGACAAATTAGCCTGGACAGGGTTACTGTTGCCCCTTCCATCATTCCCAGTTTGAACTAACCAGCTATGACTGTCATCTCACATGGGCTTCTGGTGGATTTGCTGTTTTACTCTGTCACGCTAATGTCTAGAACCCGTAACCGTGCGCTGCTCTCCATGACTGCTCCTTCTTGTGTAGATGAAATCAGGACTGGGACCTACCATGCGCTCTTCCACCCAGAGCAGCTCATCAGTGGGAAGGAAGATGCTGCCAACAACTACGCCCGTGGCCACTACACCATTGGGAAGGAGATTATAGACACTGTCCTCAGCAGAATTCGTAAAATGGTAAGAGAACAAAATCCTTCCCTTAAAATAACACGCTATGGACAATACAATTAAATTCTGGGTTTGGGCTAAAAGTCTCAAAAGAAAAACCCCTTTATGTGAGCTCCAAGGGTTGCAATTAGGTTTGGGGCTCAGTAAAGAAAGGAGCCATCTGAGCCTGTATAACTACCCTAAACGCAACTGTCATTGCACATCGTACATGTACAAAGTGACACAACACTAGACCTCAGAGAAAGAAGAGAAGGACTTTTTGACCACAGGGAAGGCACACCCTGGTTGTGCAATTGCTGGTATTAATTCTAAATGGAGATCTGGCAGCCAGGTGTGAGGAGCACTCCCATTCTCAGTTAATCCACAAATGCAATTAAACTGAATTTATTAAGAAATGAAAGCTCCCACAGATTTACAAGTTCTGCTACCGGCTGAGAAGCACGATTACCACACTACACCCAACTTTTAAGCTTAGAATAACGATCCGCGTTGCACACGTGCTCACCAAGATGAAGATGAGGACTCTCAACCTTGAGGAGTTCCCCTGGAAGGTGTCCCAGACCAAGGGGAGGCTCTGCCCCGACTGTCCCAGACCAGGGAAAAAGCCTCTGCCACACTCCACCCCATGACCACAGTCATGATTAGACTTTCCTTGAAGTGGTGGCACAAGCATCTCTTGCCTTCAAGGTTAAAAGGGGATGAGCAGTCATGGTGAGGATTAATACTCATTTCGGAGTATTCCCCAGCTAAATTTTGGATTACGGTAGAAACATGAGGTAATTCAAAGGGCTATAAAACAAAGCACTAAACATACACAAATGCTTAATAAAATTTACAATGCATTAAAAAAAATAGCAACATGCAAAATATGTTCCTCAGACACTGAGGTATTACAGTAAACAATCTCCTGTATTATCTGAATACGGCTTATTTTTTGCTACTCTGACCCAGAAAATCAAGGTAATGCAGCATCTCTGTCCAGTTGAGCACAGGTGCCTGGGCATGTGGATTCTGCCCCTTCAGGTCTATTGTGCTCTGAATCCTTTGTATTGGGGTATTCATAGAATCATGGAATGCGCTGGGCTGGAAGGGACCTTTTAAGGTCATCTAGTGCAACCCCCCCACAGTAAGCAGGGACATCTTTACCCAGATCAGGTTGCTCAGAGCCCCATCAAGCCTGACCTTGAATGTCTCCAGGGATGGGGCCTCCACCACCTCTCTGGGCAACCTGTGCCAGGGTCTCACCATCCTCATAGTACAGAACTTCTTCCTAACATCTGATCTAAATCTACCCTGCTCTAGTTTAAAACTGTTGCCTCTCATCCTGTCGTTACACACCCTTGTGAACAGCCCCTCTTCAGCTTTCTTGTAGCCCCTTCAGGTACTGGGAGGTGCTCTAAGGTCTCCCCTTTAGGAGCCTTCTCTTCTCCAGGCTGAACAGCCCCAACTATCTCAGCCTGTCCTTGCTGGGTAGGTCCTCCAGCCCTTTGATCATCATTGTGGCCTCCTCTGGACTCGCTCCAACAGGTCCATGTCCTTCTTGTGCTGAGGGCTCCAGCGCTGGTCACAGCACTCCAGGTGGGGTCTCACTAGAGCAGAGCAGAGGGGCAGAATCCCCTCTCTCCATCTGCTGGCCATGCTGCTTTTGATGCAGACCAGGACACGATTGGCCTTCTGGGCTGCAAGCGCACGTTGGTGGCCGCTGTCCAGCTTTTTGTCCAGCAGTATCCTGAAGTCATTTTCTGTGGAATTGCTCTCTAGCACATCATCCCCCAGCCTGTATTGACAATGAGCATTGCCCCTCATTATTGCTGCAGTTGATTAACGTATGTATATTTAAGATGCTCACTGAGTGAGCCCACTCTAGAATTATGCACACCCTGGCCAGTAAGTGCGCTAAGCAGAATTGCTGTATTAATCAGGATAGTTATTTCAGCCCTTAAAGAGAGAGGTAAATCTACGTTATTCTGCTGCAGGCTGACCAATGCAGTGGCCTCCAAGGGTTCCTGGTCTTCCACAGCTTTGGGGGAGGCACAGGCTCCGGCTTCACCTCTCTCCTCATGGAGCGACTCTCTGTGGAATACAGCAAGAAGTCCAAACTGGAGTTCTCTGTGTACCCGGCCCCGCAGGTCTC
>NW_009693896.1:0-55594 GCF_000703405.1 Apaloderma vittatum | reverse complement strand
CCCATCCTCCCCACCCACACCACCCTGGAGCACTCGGACTGCTCCTTCATGGTGGACAACGAAGCCATCTATGACATCTGCAACCGCAACCTGGACATCGAGCGTCCCACCTACACCAACCTCAACAGGCTCATTGGGCAGATCGTCTCGTCGGTTACCGCCTCTTTGAGATTTAACGGTGCTCTGAACGTTGACCTGATTGAATTCCAGACCAACCTGGTGCCCTACCCACGGATACACTTCCCGCTCACCACCTACGCACCCATCATCTCAGCAGAGAAAGCCTACCACGAGCAGCTGTCGGTGCCAGAGATCACCAACGCTTGCTTCGAGTTCTCCAACCAGATGGTGAAATGCGACCCACGCCGCGGCAAGTACATGGCGTGCTGCCTGCTGTACCGGGGCGACGTGGTGCCCAAGGATGTCAACGCAGCCATCGCAGCCATTAAAACGCGCCGGTCGATCCAGTTTGTGGACTGGTGCCCCACGGGCTTCAAGGTGGGTATCAACTACCAGCCTCCGACCGTTGTGCCTGGGGGAGACCTCGCCAAGGTGCAGAGGGCTGTCTGCATGCTGAGCAACACCACGGCCATCGCGGAGGCGTGGGCTCGCCTGGACCACAAGTTTGACCTGATGTACGCCAAGAGAGCCTTTGTGCACTGGTACGTGGGGGAGGGCATGGAGGAGGGGGAGTTCTCAGAGGCCAGGGAGGACCTGGCTGCCCTGGAGAAGGATTATGAGGAGGTCGGAAGGGACTCAGCGGATGGAGAAGACGACGAGGCCGATGAGGATGAGTATTAACAAACTGCAGTCTGTTCTTAACGAAGCCAAACCTCGGATGAGATACAAACCCTCTGTCATCAGGCTAAACTGATCTTGAGTGCCTGGAGGTGCCAAAGGATGGTCCTGAACCTCACTGCTACTGTTTGACGTATTATACCTTTTCTGCTTGCATAGTCTACGTGCTCATAGCGCACTTTTGTAGCATGGGTGTCTCGAGCTTTATCACACTGCTGTTTATTGATGAGTGAAGCTGAATAGGTGCCCGACTTCATGTTGGGGATGCATCCTGCCTAGGCCGAGGAACTCGGTTCCTACTCCAAGGGAATGTTGCAAGCTGCCTGCTTTGGCTGAAATGGCAAACCCTTGCTCTGGCTTTTACTGTAAAAGCACCTTTTAAATTAGAGATGCACCTGTACACTTCTATGCAACTGCCTTTTTGTATTTGAATAAAGACTTTTTTTTTTCCCCCCCTCTGCGTTCTTTGGATTTAAGCGGGGTGTTTGTGTGGGCGCATCCCTCCTGCATGGCTGGTACTTTAGGGAGACTAGCAAATGCTGAGAAGGGTGTGCTCTGGGTAGGTCACCTGTGAGGTTCATCAGCCATAACTATTGCTGTGAAGGAACTGTCCTGCATCTTCCAGGGGCTTGTATATCTGGAGCTGGGGTTGGAATTTGCCCTGAGAAAGTGATCCAGGCCCATGCAATGGCGTGACTCCAGAGGAAAGGTATTGAAGTGTCCCTGATAAGCCTGTGGGACAGGAGAAGGGCTGGCTCCATGCTGCACTGAGTCTCTAGACATCCTGTTCATGGCTGTTGCACTACACTTTGTGTTTGTTGAACACTGTAGCTCCACACTCACCCTTTAGTTCAATGCTGGGCTCTGTCTAAAAGTGGAGTTGGTCTTTCCTCCCAGACCTCCTCCATGCTCTGTAGCTCCAGCTGCCTTCTCATCTGGTAGGGATGTAGTTCTGGAGACAGATAACTCCATCTTCAGCTCTGGGGTGATGGAGCCAACCAAGACAACCCCAGCTGGTCAGCCCGAAGACCTTGCAGCCAAGTGGCTCTCCTCTCATCTACCCTTGGTGGCCACTTTCCAGCCCCTGATTCCTGGAGATGGGGCTAACTCAGCTCCTGGGTTTCTGGTTGGTTGTCCCCACACCATGCCACTAGCATAGACAACAACCAGGATTTTTGGTTCAGAGAGACTAGAGACTTCCACTGAGGCTTGCTAGGAGAGAAAAAACCTCACATCCAATTCAGGAAGCCCCAAGCTACAATATAGAAAAATCTCAGATATGCTTACCCAAGGCTTAGCTTGCTCTCACCACCTGCTTTTTGCTGTGGCCTGGGCAGGACACTGGGCCAGCACAGCAATTTTCCAACTATGTCCATGAAACCTGGCACAGGAGGACCCCCATCAAGCACAGGAACAGGGCAGCAATGTCCTACATGAGAGCAGAAGGTCCTGCCCTGAGGGCTGGTATCTAATGTGTCAGCCCTCAGCCATCCCTGCACTTCTCTTCCTACACAAACAGTCCCAGGACAGCCTTAACCACCTCCCACACCAGGGCCAGAACAGGGACACTGAGGCAGTCTTCATGAGGGGAGACCTTCACCTGCTGCTCCAGGTCTGCCTGAGCCCCACAGCAGCTGAGTCTTGTGGGCACCTGAGTCTTGTGTTGGATGCCACCAGCAAGACCTTCAAAGGGTGCAGAGGGACAGGCAGGTCTGAAGGCATCTCAGCAGGGTAGTCCTCCCCAGGCCAGGAAGAGTTGAACCCCAGCCTTGCAAGGCCAACCCAAGTCTGGAGACCAGCTCCCAAGCACAAGTTCTACACTCCCAGGAGCCCATTCTCCAGGGCTCAAAGTGCTCCTCCATAGCCCACAACCACTTTCAGCCCCAAGGAAACCCACAGCCAACTGCAAGACACCTTCCTCCAGCTAGAAATTAAAACCGCCTCCTGCAGAACTGTGAGGAACAAGCCATGACTGTCAGCGAGCAAACCCAAACCCCACAGCTACTCACCGCGACTCCAAACCACCTGAGTTTCTCATCATGATCAAAACCACACCCTAAGAGAGAGGGCACCCTAACTGTCTCCCTCTTGGGCCTTTTGTAGTGGGTCCCTCCTCCTTCCCCTCCTCTTGCAGGCGCCCGCTGGCAAAGGGTTCAGGTATTTCTCCTCCAGGAGGGGTGACAATGTGGGGTAATCAAGGTGCTTTGAAGGTCTTGCACCTGCAGACCCATGTAGTTGAGAGTTTTGTTGGCTTTTAAATATAAATTCAGAACTACTTTCCCCATGATGTCTTAGAGCTCTTCCTGTGAAATCAGGAAAAGAGCTTTGTATGGTGGTTGGTGTTTTGTTTTTTTTTGAGGAATACCTGGTTTTATTATTGTTTTTTAAATAATTCACGTATTTAAAGAATGAGGCTCATTTTAAAGACTTTCTTCTCAACGTTCAGAGTTGGAAATGTGCTTTCTGCTTTCCATCCCCCTTTTCCAAATGCAAACAGCACATCTATTGAATCTCCTGGCGATGGACAGGAGTTGTAAGATGGGCCTCCTGCCTTGTGGGTGACATCATGGGGGTGGGATGGCTTCTCCAACAACGGCGTCACAGGAAAACTGTTCTCTCTCAGCTTTAGGGCAGCACTGGCTTCTCTTCAACCAGAGCCCCAAAAGTTGGATGCCCTGGAAGACTTGGGGCAGCTCTGAAGAGAGGGGACAACACGTGCTGTAGGGCCAGGACTGAGAGGCACCGATGAGACCATCGCATTGCAAATGGACAATGGTTTTGTTTTCTATGCAGCATAAATGAAAGCAAGAAAGTCACTGACAGAGGATGTTCCAAAGGTCAGAAATGCAAGTTTTAGAGTCCAATGTAGACAGTATGACAGGGAGACTGGCTCTACAGGAGCCTCAAGTTGCACCAGGGGATGAAAAGTGTGATACTGAGAGTTTGGGTTTCATCCCTGCATGAGACAGCAGGAAAGACCGAATCATAGAATCATAAAATGTCTTAAGTTGGAGGTGACATTAGAGATCATCTGATCCACCCCTGCCATGGGCAGGGACGCCCTTAACCAGCCCAGGTTGCTCACGGCCTCATCCAACTTGGCCTTGAACATCTCCAGGGAGGGGGCAGCCACAGCCTCTCTGGGCAATCTAGTCCAGAGTCTGGCCACCCTCGCACTCAACAATTTCTTCCCCAGATCCAGCCTAAACCCCTTCTCCTTCCATTTAAACCCATTTCCCTTGTCCTGTCGCTGGACACTCTTGTCCAAAGTCCCTCCCCAGCCTCCCTGTAGGTCCTTTCAGGCACTGCAGGCAGGGATAAGGTGCCCCCGGAGTCTTCTCTTCTCCAGCTGAACATCCCCAGCTCCCTCAGCCTGTCCTCGGAGCAGAGCTGCTCCAGCCCCTGGGTCAGCTTTGTAGCCCTCAAATGAATCCTTGTTCTCCTCACTCCAGGTGAATCCTCACCTGGATTTTGCAAAACCGCACATATCACCCCAGACAGCCACAGTGTCCTTATGATCATGGTGGCCTTGGCTCTGCACACTCTCAGACCCAGGTGGCCTCTGATGGAGATTTCAGCGCTCTTATTTCCATCCAGCTTCCCCAGGAAATCTGTCTCCTTTGACCTCCACTTGCATCTCAGCCCCATCAAGCAACACCTGGTCTTGCTTGGCAGAGGTTGAAAAGAAGGTTTAATTTTGGAAGGGTTTGTCCAAGCCCACTCTGGGTGTGAGTGAGTCTCCCCAACAGGGATGCAGCTGGTGAGGAAGGGTCTCTGCTTTCTTCATCACTCCTTATCAGCTGGTACCTGCTGTCCCTGTCTCAGCTTTGCAGGTGCAAGCATGGCCTGGTGCCAGCAAACACCTCGGGCTCTTCCGCTCCCATGGTGTTGCTTCAGCATTAATTGTTAATTAAGGGAGCAGAAGAAAGATCTGCTGTGAGTCCTGGCCATGTGATATTTTGATTTACAGGCACTGGCACAGGGCTGAGGTGTTCCCCTCATCTAACTAGGTATTGGGAAGGGACCCCAACCAGGGCTGGTGCAGATCCCCACGGCAGCTGCTGGAAAAGCCAGTTCCCAGCCTGGGCTAATGGGAAGATGCTGAAGGACCTGGTATATTATTTTGGTTTTACTTTTCAGTCTTCAGCTGACTTTGGATCTTGAATCTCCAAGCTGTGGGTCTGCTAGAAGCCTTGGCCACCTGAGCATGGGCTCGCTGGGACTGAATTTGTCTGCGTTGCCTCCTCTGGGTGCCCGGTGGGACCACGAGGAGATGCCTCCAGCTATGCCTCTGCTAAGGCTGGTGGATCCCTCTGCCAACCCTTAAACTGGAGACCTGTCCCCTCCTAATGTCCTACCTGAAGTCCTCCCTATGACCACGTTCTGGACACATGAATGGGGCTGGTGGAAGCTGCTTTGTTGCTCTTGACAAAAATCTCCTGGGGAAGAAAGGCCAAATTTCTCTCCACCTCCCATGGGGGCTACATGGTGGAGACAAAGAGATGCAGCTTCATCTTGAAGCTGGGCTGGGAGGTGAAGGGAAAGGGAGATTTAGAGAAAGGGATAAATACTACAAGGTGAAGGGTTGGGGATTTGGTGAGCTGGGGATCAGTGGAGGGTGGAAAGGGATTGAGTGAATGGGGATGGGCTGTGTATGGGGAGGTGAAGCTGTAGCAGTGGAAAAACCAGTACAGATGCCTATCAGGAAAGGGAGACTGGTGAAAAGGCAGGCAGGGATAGACTGGGCAACAGGGACACACCCCATGGGTTGTGGTTGGAGCAGCCAGGGAAGCACCTGTGAGTCCTGGGGTCCAAACTAACCCGAGACCGTGAGGTGGCCCTGGCCAAGGCCTGCCCATGGCCTAGGGACAACTGTGAAGGGCCGTGTCAACGTGGAGGTTCATGCTGTCCCAGCTGTGACTGATGAAGGTGCTGGTGGGAAAAAAGGTGGTTGCAAGACAGCCTAAAGACCCCAGGAGGAGAAACTTGGAAATCCCTCTTGGGGTCCCCTGACCAGTCTTGCTTTTCCATTCCCAGCGCAATGATGACTGTGTGTAGGGACAGCTTGTGTAGGAAGATTTGAGAGGTCTGGACCGTGGTGGGGACAGGGCCATGAGGTTGAGCTGAAGGGATGATTTGGAAAGGCTACGAGTCCAGACAGACCTATCTGAGTACCCAGTGGAGGCGACAAGAGAACAAAACATTGGAAACTCAAGAGATTGTAGCTTTAATTAGGGACCTTCCCGAGGCAACACACCCCCTTGCCTTGCTGCAGACACAAGCCTCTTCCCCGCACGCATGGAAATGTCCAGGAGGAGGGACAGAGGAGATTGGGACGGAGAGAAGGAGGAAGGAGAAATATGAAAGTTAGGTAGCTCTATGGGTCAAAAATATACAACACTGATATCGTACATGGCCATCAGTCCCCTCTGGCCAGCAGGCTGGGGCCGAGTGGTGGCCCCACACAACCAGCCCTGCTCTGAGTCCCCCCTGCCCCATGGCGGGGGTCACTTCCGCCGCCCGATTTGGGCCATGAGGTGCGCGTTGGCGGCAGCCTTTGCCCGCAAGTTCTTGGCTTTGGCGATGTTGAAGAGGATGTTCATGATGTTGGTGGGGACGTCGAGGGGAGGGTGGCCTTGGTGCGGCGGTCGCTCTTGGCCCGGTTTTGGTACGTCTTCCCTTTCACCTGTGCCTGGGAGACATATTTGTAATGGCCTTCCCCCGGGAATGTCCTTTTCCCCATCTCTTCATCCACCACATCCTCTTCTTCAGGTGCCTCCTCCGGTGATGGGGAGTCGAAGCCACGCTTGTCCAGGATGGTGTTTTCTTCCAAGTGGCTCTTCTGGGCTTCCGCGAGGGCCGCATTGAGGCAACTGAAGATGGAGGCAGCGTTGTAGAGGTGGAGAGCCTGGCCGGACTCGGTGGCACAGAGGAGGGGGAGGAGGAGGAGCAGCAGCCTGGTGTGGGGCATTGCGGTGGCCTGCCTGGTGGGAACAGTGAGGGGAGGGCAGAGATGGGCGTGAGCTTCCCGCGGGGCCCAGGGCAGAGCACCATCATCCTCCCCCATCCCACGGACCTGGGTTCCCCTCTCAGGTCCTGCACTCTCAGGTTCACCTCCCAGGTCTCCCGATCCCAGCTAATGGTTGGGGCAGGTGGGAATGGCTTGACTTAAAGTCTCTTTCTCTAAGGTGCAACTCCCCAGCTTTTGGTTTAGGGATCCTGAGTGGGAGGTGGGATGCCCAAGGTGTTTTGCAAGGCTGTAGACTCCACGGAGGGGAGAATTTGGCCCTCCCTTTGCTGAAATACAAATGCCTGCAGCAGGAGAGCTGGTTTCTACCACAGGTACCTCTATAATGGGGCAATCTCACTGCAGTCCCCAGGCAGCCCTCTGCACTTTGCTAACACCTCCACGGAGTAAGCACAGATGCCACCAGCTTCTGTAAAGGTGGGTTTTCCTTTCAGCTCCAATCTGGTCAGCCTGAAGCCACCAGAGATGTTTCTGTGCTCATTGAAGCCAGAAATTGCCCGTCCACCTGCTCACACAACTCTGAAAAGGGCATGGGGAGCGGAGGACAGTCAGCACCGGCGCAGGAGGGATGATCTGATGCCTGTCCAGTGTCATGGCTCCACGTCACCGCTCCAGCCCTGGCCTTGGGTGCTCAGGGTTGCCTGTTACCTCCACGCTGGGCTTAGGACAGGCTGCCCCATCTGAGGGCACATTTGGGACCCCAGGACAGCCCTCCTTGGGAGCACATCCACAGCACAGCAGCATCACTCCCTGCTTGAATTATGGATTTTTTTGGGTCTTGAAAGAGCTGAAAACCTCAGGATAACCTTCCTGCTCTCCAAAAAAACTCCCCACCTGAGTCCTGTCTCTTGGAGAAGCGACCCAACTCCCTCTAGCCCCACCTGACCACTCAAAAAAGCCACCGAAAAGGCCACGAGGGATGTCCTGCTGGGAGTCTTGGCCCATGTCAAGGTCAGAGAAGTGTCCCCAAGGCCAACCCCGAAGGCACACGGCCCCTCCAAGTGCCTGGAGGCATGCTGGCATTCCCAATCTTTGGGCCCCATCTTGTGGTAAGCGCGTCGTACGGCAAGTTCTGGCCGGGGGGAGAGTCCCCAGGGGTGCAGAGACCCTGCCTGGGGCTGGGGTTTCGTCACTGGTTTGGGACCGTGAGCTCCTAAGCTCTTTCCCATGGGGTTGGGAGTGCGGAAGGGTGAAGCTCTTGCAGGGCAGGTCTCCCTGAAGCCTTGGGGGGATGGAAGTTGTGCCTCACTGCACGGGGGGCTGCAGGGTGGGGGACATGTCCTCAAACATCCCAAACCAAATCACTTGTCCCCAGGAGTGGTCGGTCACCCTGGACCTGCTCTTCTGTCGCCGAGCTACGGTCCTTAAAAACTGCTGTCACCTTAACTCTGCCCTTCGCTGCCCCATAGAGGGGAAGGTTTGGGAAGGTTTATCCCCCAAACTCTGCCCTTTGCTGTCCCTTGAGGGGGAGATTGAGGTAAATCAGGCAGGATTTGATGGAGCTGCTCGACTTCCCCTTCTCGCTCACCTCTGCACAAAAACCCCACAGAGCTCCCAGGCACACAACCCTCCTGAGAGGGCAATTAGACACTCGAAACTCTCCTTCTTTCAGCCCAAAATTAGATGTTGAAAATATGGGAATTATTTTTTTTTTGCTTGCAAAAGCTTAACAGGATGAAAATCTTTCTCCTACCCCAAACCCTCCCTATTCGCAGCTGTGTTTCAGTCCCCCCCACCGCGAGCTAGCAGGATGAGGAGGGGGGCATGAATTTAGAAATTGTTAAATTTCTCACCCCTGCCTTGCAGCCCCTGCTCTCCCGGGGACACGTGGGTTGGCCCCGAGCTGCTGGATGGAGAATGGGAACGGTTTCTAAAGCCCTCGCAGAGCCGGCACGGCTGCTGGGAGTGAAGCAGCATCTCCACCTCCATCTCCCCGACAGCTATAACGGGTGGCTCGGGCTTATTCCACATAGCAAAACTCTTGGGGACCTTGGCTGAGCAAGGGGAAAGGCAAAATAAAGGGGGAAATGTGGATCAAACGAATCCACACCCAGCACCTGCTTTCCTGCTCCTCGGCCATGGGGTGGATATCGTGGCAAACAAAGCAAAAATCAAGGCAAAGCAGAAAAAAAATTGCAGTGCCTAGCTGCACTGACGGACGGCAGAAGCTGATATTTTGTTTTGGTTTGGTTTTTATGGTTGTTTTGTGCCCCTGCATGCCAGAAAGTTTGATTGGACCAGAAAACACACTGGAATTGGGTTTTCCTTCCTCCCCCTCGAAAAGAAAAGAAAATAAAAAAGACCACCTGAGGCGGATCTGAGGAGCTGGAGTTAAATCTGCCGCTGCTGGAGGATGATCAGGGGCGCCGTTCCCTACGGCTGGAAATTGCCAGGGTGCCCTTGAGTGATTTCCAGGTGTTATACTGAGGTGGTGCCGATGGCCACGGCAGGACCTGTTCGTATCGGCTGAAGCTTTGCCTCTCGGCTTTAAAAGAGAAAAATCAATCGCTCTGGCAAGGCAGTTCTGCAAACGGAGGAGGAACCTATTTGCTGGTTATCACAGGCAGCAGAAGCACTGGATTAAGCAAATTTTGTTTCCCCGTCAAAAAGTAAGTCTGGAATAAAATAATACTGTGGATGAGACCTGTAGACTTTTAGAACTCTTTCTGCCTGATGCCGCCTCCGCCTTCCTAATGAGCCTCTCCTGACGATGCCGATTCCCAGGGCTCCAAAATTTCAGGTGCCCTGGTGGGGACTGAGCTGTGCCCTCTTCTCCTCCCCATCCCTTTAACCACAGCAGTGATTTGTGCCCTCTCTTTGTGATTCCCCAAGATTTCCAAACCCTTCCCACACTGCCCAGCCTGATCTGCCTCCTAAAATTGCTCTAAGAGTTAAAAAGAGATATTTCTTTGCTTAGGAAGGGGGGAATTTCTTAACACAATATCTTGATCTGCCTTTCCCTATCCTGCCTTTTTTTTTCCTTGCAGAAAAACGTGGGAACTCATCTCCCTAGGAAAGCACTGAAATATTTAAAGTTTGAGCAAATGAAGCCGGTTGCTGGTTAATAAATGAAATCCAGGCACTCACCTGATAGTCCTCGGTGGTCGGGACGGGAAGGGGTTGTTGCGGTCTCACTCCGAGGAGAGAGGCATCAGGCGCCTTCCCCTGAACTTCTGCACCCTCGCTTTTCTTTTATTGTTATTAAGAGGGCTGTGATATTTTTTCTCTCTATGGAAACGCTTTTCCCCTCCCTTGTGTATATATAAAAATGAGCGATCACGGGGTTCGAATCGTAACTCCAGACGTGGAGCCTTCGTTTGGGCATGATTTCATTAAAATGAAATCAGAGGGAGCTGGCAACGTCACGGGGCTGCGGTGCCTCTCCCCATTCAGAAGGGGAAAAAAAAAAATAAAGGAGGGAGGGAAGAAAAAACAGAAATCTGAACCCGACAGCCTGGCAAGAGTCACCCAAAACCAGCATTGTCGTCAACGTTGGGACTTTGCAGGATCGCACAGACACGCTTTTGCCCCTCTCCTCAGGGCAGCCAGGCCCTTGGTGCAAGGATATTTTAAATGTGAAGGTTTTTGCACCCCCTAAGGATGCCTGGTGGGGTTTTGGGTGTTAATTAACAGCAATTAATGGGTTTCCATGTGAAGAGCGGGGCTGGTGCAGCACCTTGGTGGAGTTTTGCTCCAGGGCAGTTCTCACAAACCTCACCTACAGCAGGGACGGGTTTGCCTGGCTCACACTGCTCTGCTCCCCTGCCTGGTTTCCCATCTCTGGGGGCTTTTCTTCTCCCACACAAGCAAAGAAACCTGTGGAAGAGTGCAGTTTTGGGAAATATGGGGATGAGGTGGCATGGTCCTGGGTGAAGCATGGAGGTGAGGATAATGCGTATCTTGAGAAAAACCCACTTTAAACTCTCGAAACCCACTGAGGTCCAGCAGAATTAACTCACATTGCCCCAAGAGATCAGCAAGGCAGGAAAAAAATCCAGTCTGGGGTCCCAGGAAAAATTCTGGTCCTGGTGTGGTGTGAGAGAGGTCTCCTGCAATGCCCCACAGCGCTGGTTTGTAAGGAAAAGTACTTGGTGCTACAAAGAGGATGGGAATGGAGATCCTCCTGTTGGAAACAGGTGTTATTCACAGAATCACAGAATGTCTTAGGTTGGAAGGGACCTCAGAGATCATACAGTTCCATGGGCAGGGACTCCCTTAACCAGCCCAGGTTGCTCACGGCCTCATCCAACCTGGCCTTGAACGTCTCCAGGGAGGGGGTTTGGACATCCCCAGGGAGGGGCCAGCCACAGCCTCTCTGGGCAATCTAGTCCAGAGTCTGGCCACCCTCACACTGGAGAACTTCTTCCTAAGATCCAATCTGAACCCCTTCTCCTTCAATTTAAACCCATTTCCCCTTGTCCTGTCACTGGACACTCTTGTCCAAAGTCCCTCCCCAGCCTCCCTGTAGGTCCCTTCAGGCACTGCAGGCAGGGATAAGGTGCCCCCGGAGTCTGCTCTTCTCCAGCTGAACACCCCCAGCTCCCTCAGCCTGTCCTCGCAGCAGAGCTGCTCCAGCCCCTGGGTCAGCTTGGTGGCCTCCTCTGTTCCATGTGACTGGGGGCTGAGATACCCAGAGGAGTCAGGTGTCTTGTGGAGGGTCCTCCCGGTGACTTGCAGCTGGACTGGCATCTGCTGATGACCCAAGGACCCTGCTCAGCCCTGCCTAATTCTCCGAGCTCCTCTCTGAAACCTGCTTGGAAATGCCATTGTCACCTTCTTCTAGCAAGAGTCTTGTGGGGTGCAGTTATCTCTGGAAAGGGACAAATCCTACCAAAAGTGGGGGATATCCTCTGAGTAACCCCATGAATGGTAACAGCAGCCGACAGTGATCCTGGATGTGCTCCAAGTTGGGATGGGGAGATGTTCTTGCTCCTGGACCACATACAGGCAATGGTCACAGCATCTTCTTTGAAGAGAAGCAGCCGTGACTGTGGATATTCTTGGATGAGCATCTTTGAGCTTCTCACCCAGGCCTTGAGGATGCTGGCCAGGCTCTGAGAGACAGCGACCAGTAATGGCGAGAGCTCCACTGAGGGTTCAGTTCTTTTCACTTTAATCATCTCCAGCTGTTGGCTGAGACACTTCAGGATCCACCGCTCCAGCAGTTCATTCCTCTTTCATTTGAAGCTTTCATCTTCTCGACTTTTCCCTCTTTCACTGAGACCTGGAAAGCGGCTTGCTTATCCAAATCTCTGGAGCCTTTGGATGTATTTCTGGGCAAGCAAACCCTCTTTATCGCAAAGAGCTGGGGCAGGAAACTCCTTTAGAGGGACTTCTTGCTAGCAAGAGTGCGGGAAATCACCCACAGTCCTCTCTTCTCTCTTTCGGGCGGGCACTCATGGGGTCATTTATTGCAGAGGGCTGAGGTGTCTTGAAGGGCTGCGTGGACCCTCGAACTGATGAAACCTTCAGCTCCGGCTCTGTGCTAAGGAAGCAGTGATGGATGAGAGCTAATTCCAACCTGTCCCCCGCGGTGGAGGTCCCTCAAAATTTACTTCCCCTTGTGCTTGTTGAGGATGTGCAAGTGCTGATTCTCAGTAACCTTTGGCTTCCCCCTGGCTGGCTTGTGTCCTGCCTTTCCTCCACCTCCATGGAGTAAGAAAGGTTTAAGTCATCACCGTTACCCAGTAGCTTAGTGGACCAGGAGGCATCGCAGGGCAATTGTTGAGGATGTGCAAGTGCTGATTCTCAGTAACCTTTGGCTTCCCCCTGGCTGGCTTGTGTCCTGCCTTTCCTCCACCTCCATGGAGTAAGAAAGGTTTAAGTCATCACCGTTACCCAGTAGCTTAATTAGTGTTGGTGGACCAGGAGGCATTGCAGGGCAAAGCCTGAAGCTTAGCCGGAGGTTTTTTGAAATATATGCAATCTTTTTGGTTGCACTAAGCTCCACTCAGGTTTGACTCAACCCAGTTTTGACTCTCCATGAAGGAAGATTTTGTGTCTGGGGGGGACGGTGAGGGCTTCCCCAGCATTTCTCTCCCATAGTGCCTCCTTGGAGAAATGTGTTTGGCATTTTTTTGCTCCCTGAGGGCTACAGATGTTTGCTATGGTCCTTGCAGAATGCTCAGGAGACCCTTGGACCCCATTTGTCTTAGACTACTGATAGCCCTGAGGGTTAGGGACTCATCTTCCCTGATTTTCTAGGTCTGAGGATGGAAGAAGAGAGTTGAGCACGTAAATACTTATGGAGTGGAAGCTCTGGGTGCTGAACTGGCCAACCAGTGCTTCATGAAAGGTGTGTAGACACTCAGAAAGTGGATCCACTTCTGCCTCCCAGAGGGCTCCATCCTGTGTCCTGTCATCAAATCCCATTGGGGTACAGGAGAACTTTAAAAGGGCTGGATAAACTGCTGAAAATGTCTCTGGTGGCATTTTGGATTTGGTTGTCACCTACTCAGAGGAGATCAACTGAGGGATAAAAGAAGATGTGGAAAGGTTATTGCTTCTGGTGTGGAGTGTGGGTCTGGCGTCCCCTGGCCCCAAACACAGGGCAAAACTGGGACCCCAGAAATCAAGGTCTGATGCACCCCTCTGATGCAAGGACCTGGTGTCCCTGATCGTCTCCAGGAATTTCATGTCTTGAGACAAAAACTGAAGCCCTGCTATTGCCAAAATCACTGGGAAGCAATGATTCAGGTACGTGGGGAAGGAAATGCAGGTTAGGGAAAGGCGTGATGTCAAAACACATTAATTAAGCCTGACTAAAACTCATTTTCTCCCAGAGGCAATGGGCTATTTCACTTATTTCAGTGCATCTCCAAAGTGAATTAAACTATATGGACACCGTAGACTGGGAGGGGGTTAAGGTCAATTTAATTGCATCCACATGAGTGAGGGCTGCTCCACCTTTGCAACCGTGCCATCCCTTATGGTGGGGTGGTTGTCCTCTGAAGCTTTCCTGGAGTCCAGAGGAGAGCATGGGTGATGGAGGGAGAAGGTGTGAGCACCTAGTTTTTATCTGTTGGAGCTGCTTCAGGCTGTCCCCATGGGTTATGCACGCTCTGAATGGTTGGAAATGAGGTGTTCAGCCCTTCCTGGCTGGTGATTGCACCCAGATGATTTGGGGACATCAGGAAAGGGCTGACCCATATGCCAGCACGTTCTGTAGGACTCGTAGAGGGTCCCACCTGAGCTCTTTGGTGTCTGCAGGTTCTGCTGCAGCCCAGGAGGATGAGAAGGGCATTTACCCACCTCTGCTGTGGGTCTGTCTCCACACAACTGGGGTTGAGCTTCACCTCATTTGACTGAACTGGGTGGCAGCAGCTCCTAAAAGTCTCAGGAGAGACCAGGGCACAAGAGCAGGCCAGAAAGCAACCAAACCTACTCTAAAACCACACTACTTTTGAAAGAATGGCGCCTGGGTGCCCCTCAAAAGCCAATCCTGCTGCCCCAAAGACCAATGTAAATGTGAGTCTGTTTATTTTTTAATCTGTAGATGACAAAAACGACCTGGGAGAGAAGTGGGAACATGGAGGTGAACACGTTTCTCGTTATTCAGCGGGTCACCACCGGAGCCGGGTGATGAAACTCATCTCCTGAGCAGGCACTAGGGTGTATTTCCATGTTTTATTTACTCATAAAATGCTTGGCTGTTGGGGTGCAGGACAACGTCCTTGCGGGAGGCAAATCCACTTGCCAGATATGGAGTCTTCATAGTGATTTTATGGGGGGGGGAAATAGGAAAGCGAAGGCAGCACCAAAGAGAGAAAGATGAAATAAGTCAAACTGCGTGGATCATGCGTATCAGTCTGTCTTAAAAGCAAACCGGAGTGTTTTAGCTGCCACTGGCTTGCAGATCCCTGCTTCAGTCTTTGCTCTCACAGAGAATCCGAGAGGAGATTTTGCTGCAGGACTGAAAATGTCGCGGAGTGAAAATAACCTCGTCTGACCCTGGGGAAGGAGGGAGCCGCGCTACCGACAGCCTAGGGCACCCATGGGAGCTGGATGGTGGCAGAGGGCGTTCAGACTCCTAAAAGTTCCTTCCAAAATTACCAAGCTTATGAAAAATACAGGCTTTGTCGTGAGCATCCTTGCACATCTCCCTCGTGCGTCTGTCTCTTCAGGAGCAGGACACCTTCCCACCTCTCGGCAGCCTCTCTCGCTCTCACCCAGCTCAATTTCCTTTCGTGAATCATCATTTTAGAGCCCAGATGTGGGCAGCTGAAGAAGCTCTTATTAAAGTTTCGTCACTACAACCGTTCTGCTACTGGGAGAAGGAAGACCCAGCGACTTGTCACGTCACACTTGAAGCTTTGAAAACCAAACCTGTGCCCCAAATACCAGCAGAGAAGTTGTGCCTGGCCTGGGGTGGCAAAGGCAGGGAGATACAAGGTCCTGTTTGTTGCTTCCAGCACGTAGAGGAGTCAGACACAGATGCACTATAGGTCCATGGAGGGGGTTTCTGGTTTGCTTCATGCCTTCTTTAATAATTTCTAAGACTCAATTTGCAATTTCAAGGCTATGGAGGGAGGAGGGCCTCGCTGTGACATGAGATTGCTCATCTCCCATCTCTCCATAAGCCTACAGCCAACGAGCCTTCCTCTCCTGTGAGGCTGATTTTTGGTGGGTTTCTCTTCCCTGTAGCCCCACCTTGGGGCTGAGTCTCACTTTTTCTAACAGCTCAGCAGCAGCAAGTCCCTGCATGTGTCTCCATGGTGGCCATATAGTAGGGCACTGAGGGCTTGGAATGCTCTGTCACTTGGAGCTGAGACCTTACTAGAGGGAGGAGAGGAGCTGGAGACAAGGAGTTTGTTAGTTTTGCAAGGGTTGAATTATTGTTTTGCCTTTCTTGCCTTTTTTTCACCTTGCTCCACTAGTCTCTTGCTTCTGCTGCAGGGTCACAGGGGATTTACAGCCCTGGTCATACATAAAGCACTTGGCTGCCCGTAATGAGCCCACCCCACCTTCAGTGTTTCATGTTCTTGGCAATTAATTAGCTCTGCTTTGAGCTTTTTTATGTGAATGTAGTATCAGAAAGCCTCTTTGGGATAAAATGGGCTGGGGCTATTTTGCGGATTCATATGCTTCTCCAAGAACCACTTGGGCAGATCCCATAGACCAGCTTCACCACTGACAGCCTTCAGGCATGAAACAAAGCTTGATTCTTGATGCTTCTCTTCCAAAGGAAGAAAAGAAAAAAAGCGATGGAGAAGAGAAAAAATAATCTTAAATCATCATAGAATCATAGGATGGCCTAGATTGGAAGGGACCTTAGAGATCATTTAATCCAACCTCCCTGACATGGACAGGGACGCCACCTCTCGACTAAATCCTCCAGATTGTCTTCCCTGAGTGTTTGCTGCAACATTTTTATCTGCTAACTCTCTCTTGCACCTCATACCCTTCTCCAAAAAGGTGTTTGCACCTACCTGTACACACGGTATGTGCCTGCATCTACATAGGCATCGCATGTCTGGTTGGAAGAAAACATCTAAAATCAAGAAAAAATGTAAAGGGAAGTGTCAGGAGCCTGGATCCATGTGCAGGAGTGGCGCTGGCCTCACGTCATTTCTCCTGACATAAAACCTATTTATAGTCCATGGAGTGAAGTATAAAAAGAGCTGTTTCTCCTTTTCCCTGCCTTTGTCAGCAGGGATCGCTCCCACTGGTGAAGCAGCTGGATGAGGTGGGTGGGGGAGAGATGTTGCTTGAGAAATTGGATGGTTGCTTCTCTCCAGATGGGTTATATTGCTCCTCTGGTATTTCTTTGCTACCAGGATCATAGCCATGGGTTGGCCCCTTGGCTTCTTGATCCACAGGGAGATGTTCAGGGTGTTTTCTGGAGTAGGGTGGGACACACCTGAGGGATACAGGATCCCAATGGTGGGGCTTGGGGTGCTGGACTAAGGGATGCCCAAGGCAGAGGATGAGTGAGGAGCCACCCAGAGGAAGCCTGAGGGATCAAATGGGAATTTCAAGTGCAAAATGGGACAGGAGGGATGGCCTGAGGCAGGTCCTGCAGGAGCTCCTGGATGGGGAGAGTTTCTCCTTGATTCTCCTCCTAATCTCCGTGGCAGCGACAGCAGGGGCAAATCTGTTCTCATTTTTGCTCCCGCTTGTCCCAGCTCAGCTGAGCAGATCTGCCTTCCTGACACAGAAGGTTTTTCAGGCTTTTTCAACATTCTCCCTCCTTCTCAAAGGTGTTGTGGCTGTTGGGTTGCAATCCCGCCCTTGCAATGGGCAGGGGACAGTGCTCACCAGTGACCTGCCAGCGACGCTGGCAATAGGCTGCGTATACCATCAATACAGAGACAGTAAGACTACAATTGCTCCAAAAAACGATGGATATCACCTAAAAGGGCTCTGGACAGGGTGCAGACCTCTACCACCTCCCACAGAGCCTGAGCATGGAGGATTTGGTGAAGGATTTTGCAAGGCTGACTTGCCAGTGCTCTGGTCCAGCCCTGCATTAACTCACAGCCAGTTGCCTCCGTGGCATCTCCAGAGCCTAAATTACTCCTGCTCTAAAAATACTGTGTAATTAATTAACCTAGCTGAACGCAATTGAGGAGGGTGACACAGCGATGAACTTTGTTGCTTTCGACTCCGCTGGGAGATAAGACAGGGGGGTTTTTTCAGCTCCCTCCCAAACAGCCTGTCCACTCCGATCTGCCGGGCGCAGGTGGAGGACTCTGGATGATGCTTGGGGCCCAGCTGTCAGCTCTGGTGGCCGTTTCAGGGACGGTATCATTATCAAATTACTAAATTACACCAGCCCAGCCTCGCCATCTCTCACGATCCATCTTCTTTTGTCAGGGTTGCTAAGGAACTGCCCGCGGACATCGGATGCCTCGAGTTTCTCCTCTCCGCACCTCCTCACAAGACTTCGCTGGATGGATGCACGAGAAAAACCTTCTGCAATGAGGCTGAGCAGGATCAAGCTATAGGTGCACGTATATTCATAGATGCAGCCCCATGGGCTCAGCTTTGGAGCCTCATGATCTGTCCGAAACAAGTGATGTGCTCCAAAATCTCCCTCCGCTTTGCAAACTCCATGAGGATTTGTGAAGCTGGTTTTATGTGCAATAAAGTCCCAGCCCTTCACATCACTCGTAGCGATGTTCTTTGCTTTCTAAAGGCCTTTCTTGAAGGCGTGTTCAGGAATCTTCTGGCTTCGCCCTGTTTGGAGCAGCCCCAGCTCCCCGCGCCTGGAAAGCAGCCGGCTCGCCGTCAAATTGTTCGGCCCTAAAAGTCTCCCCCACCCTGCAATCAAATAATTTCAAGAAACTCAATTAGAGTGACATGACATTTCCAAGGAAACACCGAGGATGCATTCCGGTAATATTTTGGCCCTGCCAAAGAGGTTCAGATGGCAAATCAATAGTAAACATTTAAGGCTAGATGTATTAAAAAAAAATCAAGTTATCAATTTCCCATTACGCCTTAGCTCCCAGAGCGCTGATGGGAAATTTGAGCTGCATTTAATACACCTAGCAGAGGCCTGAACAGTTTGATCTTGTATACTTGCCCACAATATTGGTTTTCACTTCTCAAGTCTTCCAACCGCTTTGCAAATCTGAATTAAGTCCTCTGGCTCCCTGGGGAGCTGCTGCTTTGGCCCATGCAATAAACACTGTTTATGGTGAAGGGTCTTGAGCCAAATCACCCCCCCTTGAGAGACTCTGCCCTTCTCCTTTGACTACACCTTGACCATGAAACCAAGTGTCCAAATTTGTCCCCCAGACTTGGCTTCAGGATATGTGCGCTTCTCATCAAGCCTGGAGCCAGAAGCTGCTGAGAAATTCTGCACAACACGAGGTAAAGTCCTATTTTAAGTGATGACAATGGCCTTAAAAGGAAAAATGAAAATGTTGTCCCAAATATTTGGTGTCTATGAATACCAAGGCAGAAAGAGAAATCCCTCATGTTCTCAGGCAGGTCTCCCATGTCCATTTGCTCACGTACTGCTGCCTCCAGACCCTCATTGTGCTGCTGATTCACAGCTGTAAAAATGATCTTCCTGCAATTACTGTTGCTTATTGTCTCCTCAGACTCGATGTCAACTTAATATGCTTGCCAAGAGACTCACCAGCCCACAGGGATGGACCCACCTCCTTTTCTCTAATGCCCTGGTGAAGATGATAGCTGGAGTTGGTCAATGAAATATGGAGCTGGGCTCCCTGGAGGAGCAACCACAAGATGGAGGAAGGTTTTATCTTCTTGGTTTCGGTAAAAAAATGCCACTTTGAGTTAGAATCATAGAATCATAGAATCACTCAGGTTGGAAAAGACTCCTGGGATCATCGAGTCCAACCACGAACCCTACTCTACACAGCTCACCCCTAAACCATCTCCCCCAACACCACATCTCAATGACCTTTAAACACCTCCAGGGATGGGGACTCAACCCCCTCCCTGGGCAGCCTGTGCCAAGCTCTGACCACTCTTTCTGTGAACAATTTGGATAACTCTGGACTCCTGTGTACCCCCCCCCTGCTGCAGTTTGAAGCCATTCCCTCTTGTTCTATCACTAATTACCCATGAGAAGAGACCAGCACCCACCTCTCCACAATGTCCTGTCAGGTCATTGTAGAGAGCGATGAGGTCTCCCCTCAGCCTCCTCTTCTTCAAACTCAGCAGCCCCAGCTCCTTCAATCATTCTTCATAAGGTTTATCCTCCAGGCCCTTCCCCAGCTCCGTCACCCTCCTCTGCGCTCGCTCCAGCCCCTCGAGATCTCTCTTGGATTGAGGTGCCCAAAACTGGACCCAACACACAAGGTGTGACCTCACCAGTGCCCAGCACAGGGGCACAATCCCCTCCCTGCTCCTGCTGGTCACGCTGTGTCTAACACAAGCCAGGATGCCGTTGGCCTTCTTGGCCACCTGGGCACACACTGGCTTATCTTCAGCTGCTTGTTGATGAGAACCCCCCAGTTCCTTTCTGCCCGCCAGCTTTCCAGCCGCCCTGCCCCAAGCCTGTAGCACTGCCGGGGTTGTTATGGCCCAAGGGCAGGACCTGTCCCTTGGCCTTGCTGAAGCTCACGCCGTTACCATTGGCCCATGGATCCAATCTGCCCAAGTCTCTCTGCAGGGCCTCCCCACCCTCGTGCGGATCAACACTCCCACCTCACTTGGTTATTAATGAGCTGACTGGTGGCAACGGTCCTCAGAAGGGGATGCTGTTGCGCCCTGAATTGGAGAAAGACTCCTGAGAGCATCTCCATTACGAGGTAATAATGAGCAGAGCAGTGCTCCCTTCGATGGCCAACCTGAAGCCTTTCTTCTTAAATCCCCCTCCTTGGAAAAACCTCCCTACCTTGGTGGACCAACCCGTACAGCCCCGGGCAGGGCTGGCCAAATGCTGGACCCTGGGTAATGCGTGGCCTCGGACATCCCAAGAGGAGCTGAGGACAGGGAGGCTGGTCTGTGGGGACATCCAGGACTGGGTCAGAATAGATGTGACAACTCCATATTTCCGCTGGAGGCCACCGGTGCCTTTGCTTGGAGTGATGCTGACAGGGTGAGCACCAGAGAAAAGGGAGTTGCCAGGAAGGCTTTTTTTCTTATAATAATAAATATTGTTAATGAGAATTTCCTGTATTAATTAAATAATGACAACTATGACATTGTTGAAGTGTTAACTGGGTCATTTCTTAGTGCTGTGTTTACAGTCTGTCCCTTTTGGCCCATACAGATATTTTGGCTCCGCTTCAGCCGTGGGCTGGTTTGCATCAGGAAGGATGACGTGAGGCACAGAGGTTTGCAAGCAGAGCTGTCCCAAATCAAATCAACGTGAGTAAACCTTTCTGGAAGTGCATCCTCAGCCCTTCCTGTGGCCAAGTTCTTTGCTCTTCTCCTCCTCCAAGGCTCTGAAATGCCGTTTGCTCCACACGATTGTGGGAGTTCAACGACTTGTGCCCCTTGGCAAACTCCCACCTAAATAAGAATTTTCATATCAGGGTGACAAATGAACTTGTGAGTCGGGTGCTCTGTTAGGTCTTCTTTTTCTTGTGGGCAGTGTTTATTTTTTTCAGTGCAATTTAGGAACAAATTTTTTCTCCTGCCGGCTGCAAACTCTTTGCCCTCGTGGATGGTCTCAACTCTCCTGGGCTGATGCAGGAACTGGGGTTCAAGTCACTCCCCCGAGTTGTTTACAACCAGAGGTTGCAACACCCACAGAGCTGAGCACCCCAGACATCAGCATCCTGCAGCCATCCTCACAAAGTGCCCTCCCTTGTGTGATGCCAGGTAAATATGAAAATGTGGGGTGTTTTTTTGGAAAAACATCCGAATCTCAGCACCATTGCCTCACCTGGAAATGCATAACTGCTTTCCCGTGGGTGACGCTGCACCCGCTTTTTTTTGCTGAGCCAAGAACGTTTTGTTTCTTTTCTGAGGGAATATTTTTCTTGCCGTGACACAATACCCCTATGTTTTTCTCGCCGAAGTACATTTCGATACAGAACATCATTTCAGGAGGAGAGGCTGAAAATGTCAGTCTGAAAATGGCACTTGTCTCATCGCCAACATTTACTAAATTCTATTACTTTTTTTTTTTCAGCAAAAAAGATTTTAGCCGTGGGGAGGAGAATAAAAATCCCCATAAGCTATGTTTGTCCACCTCAGTATCCGGCAGATTGTGGGTAAGGGGAATCCTTCTTCTCTCCATATAGCCAGTAGCAATGAGGCAGCTCTCAAACAGGGAGATCTGAGCTCAACCTTACCAAACTGTGCAGAAAACTTTTAATAAGACCCATGGATTTCCTAACCAACTATCCCACTCCTCCATGAATCCTCATTTAGCCATTATGTTCCCACCACGGGTGTTGAGAGAAGGAAAGGCAATTCCCAGTGGAAGCCTTGAAGATGCGAAGCAATGTACATTCTTTAATGAAAATATTTTTTGTCTACATGGGGCAGAAGAGTGACTGTTTATAGATATCTCAGGCATATTTGTGGGCACCTGTTATGGCCAGAAGAATTGTGGCTTGTACCTCTGGATGCTCGCATTGCCAGGGCACAGCAGGGCTCCCCAGGCAAAGGACTGACAGTCCAAAATTCTGGCACCAAAACGTTGCGGAAGAGCCCTGCCAAGCTGGCAGCACGGGCAGCAGCCGATCCACACCACGTTTGAGAGGTGTCATTTTTAGACACTCGTTGTTTCCTACCTGGTTGCAACCTGAGAGCGGTTTTCTTCACTCACGGGGAAGGCAAAGCCTTTTGCTTCTGCTGTTTCTCTGGCCAATTACAAATATTTCAAAAGCCAGGAGAGACTTTTCGTGCTATTGGAACTGCTCTGATCCTTTCGTGGGCACGCTGGCCCACGATGTGAGCTTGGAGGAATTGGGTCCACGTGGCCACCAAACCCCAGAGGATTAGCCTCCCACTCGTTGGATTTCTCTTTGGGCACCAGCTCCAAATGCCTTGAGGATCTGGAAAGCAGCATTTTGCAGTGAGAAGCCTGGGTTTGAACCCTGTTTTCTTCTTAACGTACAGTTTGGGATGGCTTCTCTTCACCTGTACAGGGAACGCTCAAGTGAAGGAGAAAGTGGGACTGGCTAAAGACCACAGGGAGTTTAGGGTCAAGCTGAAAGGCCATGGGACAGGACTTGATCTACCAACCTGGTTCAACCTGGGGAAGCAGAAATTCCCACATTTGCTCTGCCTTTCTTAAAGGGTTACTGCTTCCAGCTGAATTATGAACTAAAATTATACACAACAGCATTAGCACACTTTTATTTTACAAAAATAAACTCAGGGGTATGTGTGACTTGGTTTGGCACAGTGGTCCTGCAGGGCAAATGGCGCAGTCGTGAACCTCTGGACATCTTCGCTTTCTTGAGCAATCACATGTTTCTCTCTCCTTGTACCACGTTATTTCCTGCACATAATTACAGTTCTCCAATATCTTTTATTCCAAACATCCCTTGCATTTCCCTGTTAAATGTCTTGTTTGTGCAGTCTCTGAGATATCCTGCAGAACGCAGCTCCGTTTCTCTTTGATTTAACCAAGGCAATTGCAGCTGATCACCTCCTTCTGACTGGTTTTTGAAAGAAAGGAAAGAGAAAACAAAAGAGATGTTGGAGATTGGCTGCAGTTTAGGCTTCTTCTTGGACCTCCCACGCTCACAGTGGCTCAGGAGGTCTCTGATGCTATGGGATTGTCTACACCAGGTCATAGAATCATGGAATAATAGAATCACAGAATCATTTAGGTTAGAAAAGACCTTTAACATCGCTGAGTAAACCCAACACTGCCAGGTGCACCATATCTACCCGGCTTTTAAATACCTCCGGGGGTGGGGACTCCACCCCTGCCCTGGGCAGCTTGTGCCAAGGCTTCACTAGCCTTTCAGTGAAGAAATTTTTCCTAATATTCAGTCTCAACCTCCCCTGGTGCAACTTGAGGTCATTTCTTCTTGTTCTGTCACTTATTCCTTGGGAAAAGAGACCAACCCCACCTCACTACCCCCTCCTGCCAGGATGCTGCAGAGAGCGAGAAGGTCTCCCCTCAGCCTCCTCTTCTCCAGCTGGACAGCCCCAGCTCCCTCAGCTGCCCGTCCCCACACGTGTTCTCCAGCTCCTTCCCCAGCTCTGTTGCCCTCCTCTAGACACACTCCAGCACCTCAAGGTCTCTCCTGTTGTGAGAGGCCCAAAACTGAGTGCAGGGTTCGAGATGTGGCCTCACCAGTGCCGAGTCCGGGTGGACAATCCTTGCCCTGGCCCTGCTGGCCACACGATGGCTGATCCAGGCCAGGGCGCCCTTGGCCCTCTTGCCTGAGCGCTCTGCTGGCTCGGCTTCAGCTGCTGTGGACCAGCACCTCCAGATCATTTTTTGATGGGCACTTTCCAGCCACTCCTCCTCAAGCCTGTAGTGCTGGTGGGAGGGTTGTTGTGACCCAAGGGCAAGACCTGACACTTGGCCTTGTTGAATCTCCTAAAATTGGCCTTGGCCCATTGATTCAGCCTGTCCAGATCCCTTTGTAGAGCCTTTCTCCCTCCAGCAGATCAATACTCCCACCCAGCTTGGTGTTATTGGCAAACTTAGTGAAGGTGTACGCAATCCCCTTGTCGAGATCATTGATAAAGATACTAAACAGAACTGGGCCCAGTATTGAGCCCTGGGGAACATCACTTGTGAGCAGCTGCCAACTGGATTTAACACCATTCACCACCAATCTTTGGGCCCGGCCATCCAGCCAGGTTTTCACCCAGTGAAGGGTCCACCTGTCCAACCCATGACCAGACAGTTTCTCCAGGAGAATGCTTTGAAAGACAATGTCAAACGCTTTACTAAACTCTAGGTAGACAACATCCACAGCCTTTCCCTCATCCACTAAATGGGTGACCTTGTAGAAGGAGATCAGCTTAGTCAAGCAGGACTTGCCTTTCACAAACCCATGCTGACTGGGCCTGATCAATGGCTGTTCTGTACGTGCCTGTATGTCGTATCACAATACATCAGACCTCAGTAAAGGAAACGTCCTGGTTTGGGCAAGCTCCGGGCACCATTTAGGATCAACCAGGAGAAATGGGCATTTAAAGGACATGTGGTCTTCACTTGGTTTTGGATGACTCCCACTCCCCAGTGGTTGCTTTTGCCAAAGAAGGGAGTACAGACAGAGTGCTGGAGGTACCTACAGCTGCTTTGTGAAGCCTACACAGTCTCTTAATGCTTATGCCTTGAGGTAAAGCATTGAATGGCAAGGGAACTGGCACAGGCTGCCCAGGGAGGTTGTGGAGTCTCCTTCTCTGGAGACATTCAAAACCTGCCTGGACGCGTTCCTGTGCGATCTGCTGTAGGTGATCCTGCTCTGGCAGGGGGGGCTGGACTTGATGATCTTTTGAGGTCCCTTCCAACCCCTGACATTCTGTGATTCTGTGAGGTTCACTTACTACCTGGTGCTGCTGGGACTGGATTTAAAGCTTCCCCTCACACAGAGCAGGCCACCAAACGTGGGCACTGACCAGACTAAATGGGCCAACTGGTCTACCTTGACTGCCCTTATGGTCAACAAATAAAGATGGGTTCCCCATAACGCCCAAGGAATGATGTTAACCTCTGTGCTGGTGTGAGGGGAGACAGGAGGGGGCAAACAGTTTGGGTTGGCTGCACTGGGGCAGCAAATCCCTCCTTCCCAGCCAGCCAATACGTACTTCTGCTCTCTAAAGAGCTCTTCAGTTCCTAAACTGGGCTTAGAGCAGTGAATATTTACACTGCCTTCTTTCTTGCAGAATAAGAAGCCCAGGCTGTGCAAAGTCCATCGGATATCAGAAAGATTCAAGCAGATGATAAAAGGCTCTGCAATGGTCCTGAGTTTATGCATAATAGGTGCCAGCCTATAACACAACCAGCAAAATACAGATCTGAAAACCAAAATGAACCTGAACTTAGAAATCTCTGCATTTAATTTCTTTCTCTTTTTTTTAAAAAAATGCCTTTGAAGACAGAGCAGATGAATCTCACCAGGGTTTTTTTTTTTAATGTCTTGTTGAGAACTAATGCATTTCTCCTTATGCCCAGAGGGGTTGTGTCCATGCAGAGGAAAGGCGGAGAGTGGAGTGGTTTTTTTAGGAAGGCTGGTTTCAGCCACAGCTTGTGCACTGCTTGGCAGAGGCAGTATTTGCATTGCTGTCAGGGCCAATAGGAGCCCATTTTCCCACCACATGTCTGGAGAGGAGGAAGAATGATGCAGGCTGACCCCATGAACAGGCAACAGGAGCCAAGAGGGGCTTCCAGGAGTAAGTTCTGCCCGTTCAAACCCTAGATGAGGCATGACTCCAATGCAGAGGTGTTTGGGACTACTCATGGTTCATATTAGGGCAGCTCTACCACCTTCAGGTTCTGCCTGGAGTCCTCGTTGGCTGGACAACCCAGAGAGGTGCTTGGATGGACCAGTCTAGAGTTCAGAGGGTACCAGATCACAAGTTCTTGCAAACCTCAGCCCTCAGAATGCATGAGGTGACTGAGCTCAAGGCTTGCAAACTATCAGGACCCAGTGCTGGTGCCCACAGGGACTCTCCTCATTACCTGCATCCCATAAGTGGATGTGGCCTGTGGAAGGAGATGCCCTGGAGCTCCTAAGAGGGGCTGGGCATGACCAAAATGAGCGAGGACTGGAAGGGAAATGAGATCCTGCAAACTGGAGGCATCCCTCCAAGTCCGTGCCTGGTCCTGGTGGGACACCAGAAGGCAATGAAGGCGGGAAGATTGTGGATGGGTTTTCCTGCTTTGACCCTCCTCCCATTTGGAGGAAGAAGAGGGTTGGAAGGCTCAGGGGCTACCTTACCTGCTGAGGTTTTACACCACCGCTCGCATTTCCACTTGGTTTCGAAGCGGTTGCTGTTCCCTTGGCATCCCCCGAAGATGAAGGGCCGGCAGGCGTTTGCCTCCAGGTGATAATACCAGAGCAGGGCGTAGCGTCGGCAGGAGCCCTCGTCCATCGGCTGCAGGCAAGGGGCTGCAGGGAAACACCACCCCCCACCCACTCAGGTGTTGGACCCAGGTAGGAAAAGGCCACAATCTGCCACCCCGATTCCATCCCTGGACAAATGTGTGGGGCTGGTCCAGGGTGTCCCACTGCCCCACAGTCAGAGAGGGCTGTTAGAGTGAAGGGGACAACAAAGACCAAGCATCTGGCAGTGGATTTTCACAGTGGGATGAGCAGGAGGCTCCTCGACACACCTTGGCACTGTCTACCCCTGTGGCAGTCTCTGACCTTTGCAAGGGGGTGATTAACCCCTGGGTCCCGGCGATGGGGGGATGTTTGCAGGGGTGGTTGCATTTGCGCTGTTGCCTGCATGACTCTCATTGTGCATTTTGCTGGGAGGGGCTGGACCACACTGGACTGGGTGAAAACACCTTCCAGTTTGTCCACCACCAGCTCAATGCCCTGGGGCGAAAGAAGCTGCCCTAAGCCAAGTCCAAAATGGAATTTTGAGCTTCTGTTTGTATAACTCTTTCAGCACCATGTCCCCTTGACCCCAGTGCCAAAAAAGTGATTTCCCCAAATGTCACTTAATTCAACACATTTCACCTGGTAATTGAGTGCGGGCTTCTGGGATCTTGTGCTGAGAGGGACCCATTGTCGGTTGTGCCTGGGGAGCTGCTGGGGAAGCAAATGGAAACCACACGTAACGAGGGCACGCAAACAAATTAGCCACCATTTAAATATAGAACATTGGAGTCTTACATGGCTTTCTGCCGGCTAACAAGTTCTCTTCATAAATGTCACGGAGCAATTGGCGAAGGGGAGGGAGAAAGCGGCGGCAATAAAATTCTTAATGGTGTTAAACAACTCTGTCAGAAAGGTTGGGTGTTAGTCAGGGAAAATGGAAGTATTTGTGGTTGTTTGCAGGAGATAAATGTCAGGCTGGAGTTTTGTAAATCTGCGCTCTCTGAAAAGCCAGGAGCGATTGTAATCTGGCAGTAATAACCCTCCGACTGCAGAATTCTGTTAACATTTGGAGCGCCTATCCGCACCCATCACTTAGCAGAGCGATTTATGAGCCCTCTTGCCTCCGAGCTGGGCTTTAATGGGATTGTTGGCTGGCGACGGCTGCGGCTGGGATTCAATAACATGTGGTACATCCCATCGATCTGAAACCGCCCAGATATGAAGTGAGTTTAAAGCCAGATGGTTGATGCCTTCAACGTAGGACATGGACATCAGGAGAGTGCTTGGAGGTGGGCAGGAGGAAGGCGGTGATGGTTGGAGTGTGGTTCTAGGCTTGGCTGGATTTGAAGGGTTTGTTTGGTCCTTAGTAGGTTACATAGTGGGAAAATGAAGGTCATCATCAAGGGGTTTAAATCACAGAACCACAGAATGGCCAGAATTGGAAGGGACCTTCAAGATACCTAGTTCCAACTCCGCTGCCATGGGCAGGGGCATCTCCCACTAGATCAGGTTGCTCAAAGCTTCATCCAGCCTGGTCTTTAACAATCCCGGGGAGGGAGCATCCACAACTACTCTGGGCAACATGTTCCAGTGTCTCACCACCCTCATACTGGAGAACCTCTTCCTAATGCCTAATCTAAATCTACCCTGCTCTAGTTTAAAACCATTGCCCCTTATCCTATAATCACATGCCCTTATAAAAAGTCCCTCTCCAGCTTTCCTTTTTCTCTGAAATGAAACATTGATGCCATCCCCCCACTTTTGTCCACCCCTGCCATTCGAATCTGGCAGCTCCATCCACTCCATCCTCCTTCTCCTGGTGATAAAACCTGAGCAGCCATGTCTGACTGGTAGCTCTTCTGTGCCAAGGTGACTGTATTGCTCATCAGGTCTGTGAGAACCCGGGCCAAGCATTCCCTCATTGTAATGCTCACTACAGTGGTTCATGGTCAGAAGAAAAGGTAGATGATCTGAAATGCAGCTATAACTGCCCCACTCTGTCCTCTCCTTGGAAAGATGGCCATTCTCAGCCAGGCATTAATGGATTTCCCTATATCCACCAGGCTCATCTCCCAGGTTTCCCACAAGGACACTGCATCCCAGTGCATCCCAAAGGTGGTCCTGGAGCCTCCTGGGGAACCAACTCATTGTCTGTACCTAGAGAATGGGCCACGAACCTCCCGTGGGCAAGTAGCAGGACATAGTTCACCTCCCTATGGCCAAGCAGCCTTCATCCTCAAAAATGATGGTTGCATCTCGGCTGTCTGGTGCTGCTCGGGATCCTACTGGGAGCTTGATAATACCTAAAAGCATGGCCAGTCTGGGATCATGATCTTCCCCCTTCCAGTTGCCTGATGTAGAGGTAGATGCAGTGTGAGGAGATGCCACAAACTCACTGGTATTTTTGTACAGGTAGGTCTGTATTGCATGTGTCTGCAGGACAGGACCTTCTCTTTCCCCCTCTCTCTTGGGTAACACAGAGACAGAAGTAGGTTGTCTTCCCATTAGCTGTAATCAGTAGTTTTACACATTAAAGGGTTCATGAGGCCCTGGGCAGGAATTGTCTGTAATAGCTCGAGTGTTTGGTCTCGGAGATGTAATTTCTGGCTGTTAGGAAGCTTTACTAGAGGTTGCAAAGAATGTGGTGGGGAAAGTGGGAGAAAATCAGCCTGAAAACATCTGCCTCGTTCCAGCCTTTCAAAATGTGTCTTTTTGAAGGTGGCGATAATCACTGAAACCACATATTTGTTTTTTCCCTCACCCACTACCCCTTTCAGTGGCAGCAGGTCACCTCGTCTCCACGGAAACCCTTTTCAGCACAGAGGAATCTCAGCATTGGAAATCCCATCACTGTCTGCCTTCTGCCCAGTCCCAGGGAAGAGGATTTAGCCCTGGCTTCAAGGAATGCTCCAGAAGATACCGGCTGCCATGGTTGGAAAGATAGAAAGCATGCACCCACACAGTTGCACTTACCTGCTATAAGTGAAGGTGGCTTCATGAGGGGCTTTGCCAAAGTCACCAACGTGGTCACGCTCTGAGTTTTGTTAAGCATTTCTTCCTGGTTTTCACTGTCCCTTCCAGTGTGTTCCCAAGACTGAAAATACCCTTGGAGCTGCCTGTTGACTTCAGCTGCCTCCAGACCTGTGGATTTAATTTCTGGGTCAGCGAGGGTGAAATCTGGTGCCACGGTTTGAAAGCCACCATGCTTCAACAAATGATTGTAGCTCAATAAAATTACTGCTACTGCACAACGCAGCGTGGGAGACAAGTCACAACGTTTCAGTGGATGAAGCATACAGACCACCGGGGCATGTGGTCAAGGTAGGAAACCTACTTCCAGATGACGTATGCTCTAGAAAAGGACAAGAAATTAAGGAGAGATTGTAACATCTACTATCTACTCAAGGAAGGAAGCAGGGGATACGCTAAACTTATTCTGAGTAAAAGTTGGTTTTGAGGAAGTGGTTCCCAAGGAGTGTGGATTCTCACTTCTTGGTGGAAGCTGGGCTTCCTTGGGACCTTTGGGACTGAATGGACAGTGTCAGTTGGGATAGAGTCATAATCAAAGCTACATGGAAAATTAAATGCTGATGGATCAGCCTCTCCCTGAGATATGTCCCTTGATGTGCTGAGCGCTGCCAGACTTCTCAGGTAAGACTTGTTGACTAAAAGGCTGAGAACCACAAAAAGAGTTTAACAGATATGTCTGGATACATGTGATGCTGTGGCTCCATCATCCTTCATACTGGGTTTGTCTGATGCCCGGTGCCTTGAGGGAAAATTGTGATATGGACCAAGCTGGCAGATGCATTAGTGAAGCAGATATTTTAGGAGTTCTGGTTTTATGGTGGATGTACATAGGTTTCAGGTAGAGGACAGGAGATCTGGTGGAACCTGGCTGTGCAAAGCTAACCCAGAAACCTGTTTCAAAGTGATGTGGACCAGCACACTGAATCCATCCCAGATTAATGCTCCGTGGTGTGTCCACTGGGGCTTTGATCCAGCTTTGCATTCCTTTGCTAACTTACTGTTTTCTCAAAATGATGCTCTGAGCATGAGGGATGGAGAGGACCATATGCTCCTGGTTGAAGGATCAACCAGCCAGGTAACAGGTAGGTTCCCTGGGTAACACATGAGTCATGAAGGCAAAACATTTCAACGAGGGTCGTCCTTTGCAGGGGCATGGAGGCTGCCGTGTCCTAGAAAATTCACTGTGCTGGATTCATTTACTCTGGTTTATTAATACTACAGGAGCAAATGGAAGCTGGGGCAAGGGCAGGATCCCAGGTATGGAACCATGGATAGACATCAGGGAGAGAAGATCTCCAACCTGGCAGATTTGCTTTCTAAACACAGAGTGGGAGAGGAAACAGCCCAGTAAGGAGTATCTCATGTTTAGCATAATTGGGAATATTCCACACGAAGAGAGTTCCCAGGCACCTACGACTGTACTGCCTTCTTACGTCCAGGGCAAGGACACTGTTTCTTGAACTTTTTCTCTGTTTAGGAAGTCCTTGCTTTATAAAGTGCTCTCCTTTTGTACACTATGAAACAATGTGTTATGAAGGCTTAAAAAAAAAAAAACATTAACCCCACAACGTAGCAGTTATGAAGGAAAAATTAAAGCAAATCCATTCCTGGAGAACATGAATTCACTGTGATTTAGAGACAAATTGCTGCTCTGAAGTTCCTCTTTTGCTTGAAATGTTCAAAACAAGATGAGAAGCCCTTCCCAGGTCTAATGATGACCTTGAAGCGTAGTCAGAGACATTCAGGTTACATGAGATGTCCTAGGGCAACCAAGGCATCAAAGCTGGGTTGATGGATGTGGCACAGGCCTATGAGACAGCTGTGACCACAGAGAGGATCCAGCAGGATGCACAATCTGGCTCATATACGGACAATTAGATCAACATCCAGGGATGAGTGTGAGATCCAGAGAAGGAAACTTTCCTCAAGGTGCTTTCCTGTGAGCTGAGCATCCAGTTTTGGTGTCCCCACCATAAGAGGGACATGGATCTGTTGGAGCGTGTTCAGAGGAGGCCACAAAGATGATCCAGGGGCTGGAGCACCTCTGCTACGAGGACAGGCTGAGGGAGCTGGGGTTGTTCAGTCTTCAAAAGAGAAGATTTTACGGGGACCTAATAGCTGCCTTCCAACACCTGAAGGGAACGTACAGGAAGGCTGGGGAGGGACTTTTTACAAGAGTGTCCACTGATAGGATAAGGGGAAATGGGGTTAAGTTGAAGGAGAATAGATTTAGTTTGGACCTTAGGAAGAAATTCTTCAGTACGAGTGCGGCAAGACTTTGGAATAAATTGCCCAGAGATGTTGTGGCTGCCCCCTCCCTGAAGGTGTTCAAGGCCAAGTTGGACGGAGTCTTGAGCAGCCTGATCTAGTTGAGAGGCGTCCCTGCCCATGACAGGGAGGTTGGATGAGATAATCTCTAAGGTCCCTTCCAGACTAGGCCATTCTAAGATTCTGTGATTCAAAACCTACCATGGCCAGCTGGGATCTAGAACCTGAGATCCAGAATCTGGTTCAGTATCAGAAAAAACAGACCCCGAATCACTTGTAGAAAAAGACATGGAGGAACCAACTCCTCTCTGAAGGACAGAGGATGAGACCTTGGCAGAATGTTTGGGTCTACCTTGAGGTTGACAGATTGGCCGTCCAGACTCTGGACCATATGGATTAGATCTCCACAACAGGAGATGAAATGAGATTAAATGATGAAATCTGCACTGTAAGCATCTCACTGGAGCTTATCGTGTTGACGGTTTGGGTGGAGCAACAGGATTTGGTTTGTGGGCAGGGAGAGGTGTTCCTGTGGTGCAGCTTTTAGAGCTGGGTGTCAGGAATAGCTTGCAGTAAAGGGTGGAAGGAGGAGACCTCTTGGTGTCCCTCTCAACCCTGTTTTACCAGACTCCTCTCAAGAAATACACGTCCCCTAGTCAAGGTCTAAAAGCAGTTGGTGATCCAAGATCATTTTCTGCACGAATCACAGGAAAAAAAGCACTTATTCTCAACAACACCTTTTCACTTGCAGTTTAAAGCTGTTTTGGGCCAAGGAGAACATCCTTTACTGCATGAATTCACATGTGTTTTTACATAGATATTAGCAGCCTTACCTCTTTCTGTGATCATCCTTCCCAACTCGGCGCCGCAATCTGAGAACATAAGACAAACAGCACATAGTTTGCTTGCTACTTCTTTTTTTTTTCCACGATGTAAATAAGGTTTTTCAACAAAATCTTTTATTTTTTTATGGGTTGCATATGGTTTCATGGAATATTTTGCATCTTTTTTCTTTTTTCCCCCTCCGCAGAGCATTCAAATATCCCCTAACATCTCTCGGGAGAAGCGACTGCAACTCCACCTCAATAGCTAAAGCATCTTGGCCAGTGGTGGTGACCTCTCAGCTGTGGACAGACCCCAGGGTGTGAGGCAGGAGTGGGGCAGCTCTTTGCTGGACCTTTGCAGGGCAAGGAAAGCCACATCCCAAAAGCCTGACACCCTTGTGATGTCAGGATTCTGGGGTAAAACCACCCAAACTGAGTGTTTTTTCTTACTGTTATGGGGCTGGTTGGAAGTTAATCACTGCTGGAGAGGAGAGATCTATGCACCAAATGAGGATTAAAAGGTTGTTATTAAGCAAAACACAGCTCCAAAGTTTCCCCCGTCACCCAGCACCTTTCACCAATCAGCAGGGAAATGGAGATGACCAGGCAGGAAAGCTTCACTGACAGAATCACGGGGGAAGAAACAGGAAAAGAGAAGGTTTAAAGGGGAAAAAATTAAGAGTTTGAGTAGGAGGTCAGGACTATGGTCGAGACCTCGCAGCCCAGAAGGCCACACTCGTCTCCAAGCATGGCGAGGCGACGCATCTCCACTTGCTGCTAATAGGGTGATATTTGCTCTGCCGAGCCAGTGTGTGACAGCGCTCAAATTGCTCCAATTTAGTTGCTGGCAAATGTCAGAGCAGTGGCCCCGAGAGCGGCTCGCCATCCGACTTACCGCATCTGCCTCTCACTTCGCTCCTCACCACCTCCTTCACCTCCTCCTCCTGTGCCGCAGGGACAAAACAGAGATTGGCAGTGATTTTCTACCCCGGCGCCAACTCACTCCACTCTATGCCCCATCCCAAGGCTGCCTGCCTACCCGGAGGTGAAACCACCTCAGCTTGGGTATGGCCGAGAGTGAAGAGGAGGATTTGGCATCACAGGGACCTCAATTCAAGATTTGTGGCTGATGGGGACACGGTTCTTTCTCCTGCTCCTTCTTTGTATTTGATCAGCCCTGAGGCATTGGTACTGGGGTAAACTGACCCTGGGGTAAACTGAGTGTTTTTTTCTTACTGTTATGGCTCTAGTTGGAAGTTAATCACTGCTGGAGATCCCAGCTCCTTGTGGCAAGAGGAGCTGGCTACAGGGTGACCATGAATTTGCAAAGGGAATCATTTTCCCCATGGCACACTTCAAGTTCGCGTTGGCTTTTGAATGAGTCTCCTCACCCTTTTGGCACTGTCCCTGAAGTCATGGTCTTTCAGATGTCCCTGACCTCTGAGAAGCTTCATCAAGTCACCCTCATCCCTGCAAACGGGCTACTCAAATTGACTACAGGCTTGACCCATGGAAATGTGCTGTAGAACATTAGATGAGATGCAGCCTCACCTCATTTTGTTCTTCTCTGCCTCTTTACCAGCTAACACTGTTCCCCACAGAACGAGACAGCTGGTCTCGTGGATTTTGAGTCTATTCTTCACCCTTAGGTCAACCAAGTGCTGCTGTTTCAGTTGAGCATCTTCCACATGTGATGGCTGGGGTCCTGCTGCGCTCCAGGTGGTCACCATCTCATGTCCTTTGTACGCATGACAAATTTTTGGGCATTTTCTATGTAGGGAACTGGGCTTTTCAGCAGCCTTGCCCGTGACACCCATTGTAAAACTAACCCTGCCTGTCCTCCACACACCAGAAAGATGCAAATACTGCGTTGTATCAGTCAAATGTCACAAACCACATTTGCTCAGGCAACAGAGTGGTGATCCTCACGTTAGGGGAGCTGCAACAGTGGGTCAAACACTCCTTCTTTTCAGGATTTATAAACCCAGAGCAGCAGGTTTTGCAGTAATCCCAGGTTTTGCAGTAATCCCTAATTGCTTTGAAAACGGGACACGGTTCTTTCTCCTGCTCCTTCTTTGTATTTGATCAGCCCTGAGGCATTGGCACTGGTCCTATCTGTCAAGCACCAGTTTGAAGCATCTTGGGGAGGATGGGAGAGGGGAAATGTGCCTCGGGCACAGCCCAACACTGCTCCCACCCCAGCGTGTGCACATCTGACGTCTCTGGGTAATGGCCAACACTCTCATTTCCCAGATATTCTCTGAATGAATCTGTTTCTCAGCATTTCCCTCCTCCCCTACACCTCTTAGGGGCAGTTTGTCCTATTTTCTCTATTCAGGTCTGTGTAATAGGATGTGATCTTGGTCTAAAGTACTCACAGAAAGGCCAGGATCTCCTTTTTCTCCTTTTTGGCCAGTCGGACCATTTTCACCCTGTTAAAAACACTTAAGTCATTACAAAAGTTCAGTAGATTGACCATTAAATGCTCGGAGAGTAAGTGCACCTTAGAGAGGAAAGGATATGCTAGGAAGGGAGATGGGGAAAAAACACTCACATGTCTTCCTATAAATTTTAGGGATATCTGTGAGTAGCTCACTGAGCAGGAAGGAATGGACTCATCAAGGAAGCAAGAACAAATGTATGTATCAGAGGGAGCCGGGTGCAGGCTCACAGATTTTCTGGGAGCTCTGCTCCATCCAAACGATAAGGATGTTAACAGCTACAGTGTAAATCAGTTTTCTTTGCAATTTGTAAGGGACCACAAAGGCTGAGGTGGAGGTGTGGAGAAGATCTGGCCTCCAGAGGATCTCTGGGAAGCAGACCAGGCAGAAGATTGCAACTGGGACTGCGATCCCAGTGCTGAAAAGACGAAACATCAGGAGATGCTGAGGTTTGCCGACAGGGCTTTCTGCCTCCTAGGAGAAAATACCTTGAATAATTTTCCACTCAAAACTGGTGAAAACTGTATTCGTTGATTAAAAATACTTAAAAAGAAACTGCATCACCCTCCACCATCACATGGAGTTAATGCAATGCCACCTCCTGATGCAAAAAATGCCCTTGGGTTGGTTTTGCAGGACCTACAGCGTGTAGGGACTGCCCAGGAGCATGGATTGCAAGTTGAGATCTTAACATTGAGTTCTTGTTTATAGTCTCTGATGTGCATTAAAAGGCTGAGCTGAAGTATCATACTGACTATTGTTTTACTCCTGGCCTGCCATGGCAAGCACAGTTGAGGATGTGCTGGCCCAAAATATATGATGTTTTCCCAAAGAATTTTGATAGAGAACAACTGGCAGCCCACAGGGCTCACAGCATTTGTCCCAGCTGACGATACCTCCAGGCAGAAGAGGCAGGCAGCATTGCCCGAGTCCGATGCGGGGTGACTGGGAGTGAAATGCTTTCTGTTGCAGAATTTGCAGAGCTGAGAAATGCAACCTAGAACAGTCAAGGTTCATCCAGCTCCTGCTGCGAGGTGGGGAGGAACCTTGCTGGGAATGGAGCCTGGCTCATCCCCGTACTGACCATTTCTCCTTTTTGCCCATCCATTCCTGGGGATCCCCTGAGGCAAAGCTGAGGTCTCCCTCTTTTCCCTCGTGGACCCTAGAGAGGAAGAGGAGAGTTCAGTTAGCAGAGAGATATGCCACACCACCGGTTGGGGATTTTCCCCTAAAGCCCAGCCTGGGCATCAGTAGGAGAAGATGTTCAGAGCTCTCTGGATCTCAGATGCTCCCCAAACAGGTCAGATGTGATGGGTCAAGTCCCTGGGCTTTGGCTCCTCTGCCTTGGACAACCACGAGATGTTTCCTGTGGTCCCTCCCTGCAGAAAGGATGGATGCTGCAGGGGCAGAAAGCATTTTTCTCTCTCTGACACTGTCTGTCCTGGCGCTAATTTAAGAAATGGAGTCTCAGCAGGAGGAGAAGGACTTGCAGACGGAGATAATACCCTCCCACATTAGGAATGAGGCTGGCTTCACTGCTGCTATTCAGACCCAGGGACTTTCTCTTTTAATTTAGGGAAAAGACAAGTAGCAGTGTGGGTGTAGAAAGCGGCATCTCATGGTCTCTCTTTAATCAGTGTCCAAACAAAAGCCATTCATTATCTTACACACGGCTCCCTGAACATGTGGCGCTTGTAACAGCTAATACAAAAACTTCCAGCCTTTTTAAACATACATGAAGGGATCTTGTACTTTTGGCTCCTTCCACCCTTCCCTGTGTCTTTTGATACATTTTTCATTGCAAGGTACACCGTGGCAAGCAAGGGAAAGAATAATAATGCTGCTGGGGTCTGAAGCTGCATCTAGGCCATTTTTTGTTGTTCTGGAAGGGTCTTTCTATACCTGCATCCCTTTAGGGGGAGGCTTGGGGGTCCTTCCTATGAGCACCCTGTCAGTGGTGAAGGGCTGTGGGATTCAGCTGTAGCTATAGGCTGCTGAACGATGTTGGAGACCCACAGCATCCTCTGTGCCCTTGCACCTTGGACCAGATTGCTCTAGGTCAAGGTTTTATTTGATGGTGTCTCAGATGTTCAGTTTGACCATCAGTGCAACGTGGACCTTGCTGCATCACCTGCATTTTCCTTTCCTTAACCACTTCTTCCCTAAGACTTAAATGCCAGTGTCGGGCATTATTTGTATTGTGGCTCCAAAGAACAGGGTATAGGCTTTCCCAACATGTGATGCTCTTCTCTGTATGGGGGAAAACCGGGCTAAAACTCAACAAAGTCTACAAAGACACCTTTATACCCCCAAAGTCAGAAGTTCTGCAAGCAGCTTGAGGACAGGGACACCTCCGAGACTCAGGAGAGCTGATCTAATGAGGTCCAGGCTCATTCAGACTTTCACACAAAATTGGGTCTGAATTGTCTTGACTTCGATCCTCAAAAGCCAAAGCAATTTTCACCGGTGTGTCTTTACCAGCATATTTCTGATCTGTCAGATGCAGCTACACACCGGCTAAATTCTCCATGCTATTTGATGTGAAGGATAACCACTGAGTTTGGATCATTTGGCTGAAATAATTCAGCAGAGCATAATGTGTTAAGGAGGAAAATCCTGCTAGAGTCTTTACTTCCTTCCCTTGTTTTCAAAGCAGCAGTATAATATAATTCCCATTTAGCAGGAAACAAACAAACCAGGAAACTCAAATAAACCACGAAGCAGCAGTATAATATAATTCCCATTTAGCAGGAAACTCAAACAAACCATATGTTTGTGTACACGAAATTTCTACACGCACCTGATGATTAAATCCTTACACTTACTTACATAGGGATGTAACACTCGAGGGTGAAACACCAAATATCTGCCAGACTCACAGGCTGGCAGGAGTTAAATCAAGGCTGCCCCTCAGACAGCTTGTGGATACATTCAGGGAAAAATTCCAGGTCTGTTTGGATGGAGCTCTGAGCAATCTGATTTAGTTAAAGATGCCCTTGCTCACAGCAGAGGGGTTGGACTAGATGTCCTTTAATGATCTCTTCTAACCTAAACCATTCTGTGTTTCTAAGATTCTATAACAGTTGGTCTTTCAGGAAGTTACTCAACTCCAGCTTTTAATTTTTTTCTCAGCTTTTTCACATTATTTTACGTATTCTCTTGTCCAAGCCTGAAACTCAAGCGGTCCCACCAGCACAACGGAGAAGAGTCTTTTCATTTCCAGTCCTCTTCGACTTGAAAACTTCTTCGTTACTTAATGGATGCTGTCTAAGGGCTAGTGATGAGCATTAATCTCTAGCATCGTCCCTCCACATTGTGTTGGCAGCAGCAAGACACTCTTCATTACCATAGAATCTGGGGGCAGCGTGTTCCTGCTCATAAACAGTATTAGCATGTCTCATTTCCAAGTCTTTTTGTTACATTTCAAAAGGTGCCCAGCATGTCTTGCATGCAAAAACACTTATTAAGTACGGCCCACAAATGGGGTCTGAGAGCCACCAGCTCCTTCCGAAACCTTGGCTTCCTGCTCCCCAGATAATTAGCAACTGGAGGGGTGCACTTCATGCCCTGCTAACTTGAAATTACCAGACTTCCTTTCTTTACTGAGAGGTCACATCTTGCAGTGAAGATAGGAAAGGAAGAGAGGAAAAGGAAAAAAAAAATAATCTCCTGTGATAAATGCACCAAGAGGTGAAGTGAGTTAACTGAGATCCCACAGAAAGACAGCAGACTTTGCAGCCATCTCAACGTGGGAGCCCTCAGGCGTCAGCTTTAAGGAGTGGGGGGAGATGTAAGTGTGCATGGTGACATGTGGGGACACATTGGGACCGCTGAGGATGGAAGGTGCACCTCTCACCAGGGTTCAGGGCACGGTACAGACCACCTGCTGCTCACCTGTGGCCCCGGTTCACCCTGTGGCCCTTGAGGTCCATCTGCTCCAGCGACTCCAGTCTTCCCAGGCCATCCCATTTGTCCTTTGAAGCCTCCCAAGCCAGGAACTCCCTTGTTTCCCTGAGAATCACCAACAGAGCAGTTCAAGCACAGGTGGGTTTAGAGATGGGCCAGACAAACGTTACCCAGATACCTTCACATCGCTGATTGTAAGGGGAGACCATTTACATTCTACTTTGTCTCCTGTCGTGCTATTAAAAGCATCAACAGGATGGCAGAGATCATTTTAACTTTACTCTCCTCCACCTTTACTTGTCCAGAGGGCACCTCACTCCTTGGTGACATGGACACCCCTTCTCTGGGACATTGCCCAATAATTTCTAATCCTCAACTCTCCCTGCATATGTAAGCAGAGTCCTTTAGTTTATAAACTTGGAAAAAAACCCAAAACAATGACTCCTGAAGAGGAGAGTGGAAGTTGCCAAGACTTGGCACATAAATTTCCTACTCATCTGCACCACTGAGCTTTCTCCTGGAGCTGCTGTGACTCCATCAAACATAGCAGAAGGAAATACCCAACACCCAACCTTCAGCAGTAGCTGAAAGGAGATGTTTGTGGGTGAGGAGAAGAACAGGAGAGGAAGGGAGTGATATTTCCCCAGAAACAATCTCCCAGCCTCCAATCACTAGCAGACCAGGGACTAAGTGACCCAGAGCTGTTGCTTGGCAAGAGAAGAACCCTTAATGTTCAACACTGGTGGCCATCAAGGCATGAGGACCAAAAGAGTTGTTATCAATAAAAACAAGAAATTCCTCAAGAACTCAAATCATTTGGACACAAGACGGTGAGCTGAATGCGAGAAGGGCCTGAGGGGCTGGAAAATGCCAAAAGACCTGATGGATGCTGCTGGGATTATCATGTGATTTTATTTTCTTTCAAAACAGCTACTGGTTTAACCAAAGCTCCTTTTTTTATCCTTTGTGGAAAGGTACAAATTTTAGATTTGTTCTTTTAGGGAAGAAAATGGAAAATTAAGCAATGCAGAGAAGGAAGGTCACTGGGGAGTGAGAGCCTGGGAGCAACTTGAAGATCTTTCCCACTTCCACGTCCGATGTGCCCAGGAGATAACAGCATTATTCACTTTTTCTGCCCCACAACATCCCAGGCATCTTTCACCCTGGACATGGTTGTATTAAATAAACTCTGACAATGAATCCCACTCCAAGGGTTTGTATGGCTTTTCCTCATACTAAACAGGCACCCTGCTGGGGTGGCAGAAGGTGAATTTAAGGAGACCTTCCTCTCCTGCCCTTTCCAACTGCAGTCCCAGCCTTAATGCTCCAGACAGTTGACATTTGCCCACTGGAAAGGGTACCTATGATGTAGAAAGTGTATAATTTTGTTAACTGGACCTGATGGATGTGGGATTTATTCTTTTATAAATGGCAGCTCGGTGCAGTCCGGAGAGTACTAACCTTTTCTCCTTTCTCCCCAGGCACCCCCGAGGCACCATCGTCCCCTGATGCTCCCTGTTCACCCTGGAAGGAGCCAAGATAAAATCATGGCCAGTGTAGACTTGGCAAGATTGCCATTTGCTGAACAAATCATTTTTTCATCAGATTAAAATGTTATTTACTGAGTGTAACCTGTCAGCATCTTTCAGCCTGGTGGTACTCAAAGAGACTGAAAGAAATCTCATTAAAAAGCTCCTTGACTTGACACGTGCAATAGAGCCTGTGGAGCATCAGGGCTGCGGTGGATGAACCCAGATGAGCCTTGCAGAGGTGAATGAAGGGGTCCCTCCCCCAGTGTACAAGCATTTTCACCCAGTTCTCTGCTGGTTTATAGGTACATATTCAGAATAATACCATGTGAACTCTTTGAAAGAAATAAGTATGTTGCAGAGGTGGATTTGCAACACATGCAAAGCTTTTGGGAAATGTCTTACTCGTAGACAGATGCATAATTTAGATCCTCACCTTTGGTCCATGTGGTCCATCCAATCCTGGGATCCCTGGTTTTCCAGGACTTCCAGTTTCTCCCTGTGGATGAAAAAAAACCCCAACAGTGGATGGGCTTTAAGCACAAATAACTGCTAAAACATTGGGGGAACTGGCTCCAAAAAAGCAAGGTAAGTGAGGGGAACCTGAGAGGAGAACATGATGACACTCCTGGTAACAGAAAGCCTAAGTATAAGTAAAGTCTTTCTTCAGACCAGTGTAAATTTTAGACTGTCCTGACTCCAAGCCCGCCCACACGAAAGCAGGTGGGAAATTCACTGAGCAGTACTTCATTTACCCAATAGGCCATGGCTGATAAAAGAAAATATTAAGAGCAACAATAATAATAACAACATATCCCATTGGCTCAGCTATCAACAGCTCCCTTACTTCTTACTGAGCTTTTCAAAACGCTTCATAAAAAGAACATTAAAGGACATTATCCCTGTTTGTAGAGGAAGGACTAACGGCGCTGGCAGGTGGAACAATGCGCCCAGCAGTAATTGCAAATTGAGTCCAGGCAGTTGCTAAGCCACAGACCAGAAGGAGATTTGGGCAAGGCCTGTTATTTCTTATTTTCACCCTGAGATTATCAAGAAGTTCCCTGCAAGTTTTAAAATCTCCCTATCCATGGCTCCCTGTTCTGCATGGCCATGTCCCACCGTGTGCAGACCGGTGGTACCAAGAAGGACTTCTCCTGCCAGAGTTAGGGTGTCTTCTTCATGCACAATGTTACCCTGGGGTTGGGTGGGAAACTGCTGGAAACTGGGCAGCTAGAGCAGGATGGAAAGCTGGGTTTAGCTCACCTTGATTCCTTTGGCTCCTGGAGAGCCGGTGCGTCCTGGAAGCCCTCGTAAGCCCTGAGGATAAAGCAGATCAGAGATGGTCATGGTAAATCAAGGGGAGGGCAGCAGGGAGGAACTCTGCCTGTGCACAGGGCTAACCCCAAGCTAGTGCTGCAAGCTCTTCCCTTGGTCACAGCATCCTTTCCCATTGGCCTCACCACAGCCTGGAGCCTGAGCTCTCTTCTCTGGTTGTCCCAACGTTTATTTCACAGAATCACGGAGTGGTGGAGGTTGGAAGGGAGCTCTGGAGGACATCTTAGACTCGTAGAATCATAGAGTCATATTGATTGGAAAAGATCTTTAAGATAATTGAGTCCAACCATTAACCTAATAACGCCAAGCCCACATCTACTCGGCTTTTAAATCCCTCCCGCAGCAGGGACTCCACCCCTGCCCTGGGCAGCCTGTGCCAGGGCTTCACAAGCCTTTCGAGAAGAAATTTTTCCTAGTACCCAATCTAAACCTCCCCATGAGCAACTTGAGCCCATCTCCTCTTGTCCTATCACTTGTTCCTTGGGAGAAGAGACCAACTCGCCCTGGCTACCCCCTCCTGTCAGGGAGCTGCAGAGAGCGAGAAGGTCTCCCCTCAGCCTCCTCTGCGCCAGCTGAACAGGCCCAGCTCCCTCAGCTGCTCCCATCACATTTGGTCTCCAGACCCTTCCCCAGCTCTGTTGCCCTTCTCAGGACACGCTCCAGCCCCTCAAGGTCTTTCTTGTTGGGAGAGGCCTAAACCAAGCACAGGGTTTGAGGTGCGACCTCACCAGTGCCGAGCCCAGGGGGACAATCCCTGCCCTGGTCCTGCTGGTCACACCAGGGCTGATCCAGGCCAGGATGCCGTTGGCCTTCTTGACCACCAGGGCACACTGAAGACTCATCTTCAGCTACTGCTGACCAACACCCCCAGATATTTTTCTGCCAGCTTGTCTAACTCTTCTGCTCAAGCAGGGCCACCTAAAACTGTTTGACCAGGACCATGTTCAGACAGCTTTTGATTATCTCCACCCATCTCTTACCTTTGTTCCTTTCTGCCCCATGTCCCCAGTGGTCCCAGGATCACCTTTCCCTCCCTACATAAAAAGAAAACAAAACCAAAAATATCACACATGCCCTGAAAGGTAAAGAATAGAGCCCTGGTGATATCATCACCTTGCATTTATATTGTTCTTTTAATTACTGGAGGCTCCTTGAAAATCTGCAGCTCATGGTCACCTTGTTGCTAGAAATGCAGCCAGCTTTGGGGTGGGATAGGGCAAGAACTTGCAGAAGATGGGTGACTGTGACATTGCTGCTGGTGAAGTGGGATAAAATGCTGTGACGTGTCACCATAGGGTCTGTATCTTATGCTGGACAACTTTGGGAAAAGGACCCTTGAGGACCATTGTGTTGGAGTGAATGTTACTGAGGTTTGGGAGCTAACGGAGTGTCAAAACAGTCATAAGGACCTGCGCCATGGAAGTGTTAGATAATGTCCCTCAGCTCTTTTGTTGGTCATTGCCTCTGAAAATTGAGTCAAAGTCTGTATCTCTGGCACCATCTGAACAATCTGGAGTATGTTCATTAATTTCAGTGAGGGCTTCCTTTCCGTCTCCTTTCCAAGATCTATTTTTTTTAATTTTTTTTTTCTCTAATGGGAAAACACAAGAGAAAAACCACCAGCAGATTTCAACTTGTTTCCAGAAATTAAAGTGAAGGTGTGTTCCCACCAAGTGTCACTCTGGAGATGTGTTTTCAGCAATAAGGGGCTGAAGTCCCATCCACATTCAGGAACTTATTTGGTTGTAAGGGAGGCATCATGTCATGACAGAGAACCAGGTCATCCCAGGAAGGAGAGAGTTCCATAAGGATTTTAGCAAATGATTACTTTGTTCCCTGCTCTCTCCATCAGGCGTCATCGAGTACAACTGGACTTCCTGCATGACAGAACTTGATATTTGGGCCTTGGTAAGTAACAAAGGAAAACTCGTACTGAAAAACATGGGAAAATTTAGAAGTCTGTTGCCAGAGACACGGACATGTTCTCTGCTGGCATCCAGAGAATGGCTCCTCCTAAAAATCAGGTCAGGATGTGCATTGGAGACTTCTCCAGGAGGTTTAGGGAGTGATTTCATCTCTTTTTTTGGAAAGACTCACCCCAAACACAAACCTGACTGCAGCAATGAGGCATGTAGGGTGTGGGATGAGAAACAATCTTGGGGTCAAGAAAGTCACAGAACCTCCTTCTGCCAGCCAAATGGACCGTGGCCTTCCTGCTACTCACCGGCTTCCCGTTCTGCCCCTGAAGACCTCTGTCGCCTTTGACTCCCTTGTTTCCATCCTTCCCATTGAGACCTGCCACACCCTGTGCCAGAAAGAGGAGGAAAATTAATTTCTGTGTCAGCTCTTGCAGGGAAGGTGGCTGAGGACAGTCACCGGGATGGAAACTCAGCTGTGAAAACCCAGGTTGCAGGATCCTGCAGTTGGAGGTCAGAAGCTACCCTAGTAGCAGCCAAGATCCGAGGCTGGGATTTAGCACTTGGGCCAAGAAAAGTCAGGTGGTGATGGTTTTGGTTGAGAATGGGAGCAAAGGTGTTAAGCAGGCAGCATCACGCTGAGAGGGACTTAGAAGTGTGCACACAATCCTGGGAACTGGGTCTGCAGCTTCAGGACGGCAGAGCTGGGTGATGAAATCAGGGTCAGTGAATGAGCGGATCCAGCCATGGGATTGCTCACAGCTGCAGATCCATCTGAAGAACTGAGAGACAAAAGTGAGGTCCTCATCCAGCCTAGGCTTGTGGGCTACGCTGGACAGAGGTGCTCCTCTGAGAAGACATCTTTTTTTGACACATTTTGGATGTTCTTGGCTTATGGAGCCACTTTGCAGCTCAACGTGCAGCTCACCAGCATTGAGGCCTCTTTACATGGAATCTCTCAGTATTCCAGTAGCAAAAGCTACTGGAAATTCTGGTTGTTTTTTTTTTTATTTTTTTTCCCAAGGTTGCCACAATCTACTCATCCATTCTGGCCAGTTTTGAGAACCTGGATGAGAGATAGAATTGGCTTTATCCCCACTTGTGATGCTGATAGCACAGGGCTCAGCTCACTCAGAGGAGAATGACTTTGCTGTTTAAGCAGATTCAGACGAACTAGTGGCATTCTCTACTTGGAATTAATTTGCCGTAGGATGTTGAAAGTAAATGCATTTATTAAAAAACAAATAAAAATGGGCCACCAGATTTGTAGGCCAAGTAATACTCATCATCTCTCTAATTACTCCTCCTCTCAGTGATGGAGACTTTTATAGCAATCACGGTGACAAGCAAATGTTCCAGAGACAGACAATGGGACGCTGCTGTCCCAGACAGTGGGTCAGACTGCAAGGGTGGACCCATTCACTTTTACCAGATATTCCCTTTTTTCCTAGATATAAAAATTCAGCTTCCTCTCTGGGGAACGTGTTGCTTCTTCAAACCTCTCCCCAAGCCTCGGCACATTTTACATTGGAGAGTACGAGGAGTATTTGAGAGCTGAGCAGGTGCTCCTCTGTAGCTCTTCAGGTCATGTCTGCATCAGGTAAAGTCCACCTTCCTCAAGCACTGCCTACCCTGTCAGGTTCAAACATCTTGTGTAAGCTCTTTATTGACTGGTAACTATTTATTGACAAGATTACAATAAAAAGTTCTATTTGAGGAAGTAAATGGCCCATAAAACACCCCAGCTAACTGTTTGCTAGGACAGATTGCTTGCTTGGAGGGTAATAAACCTTTTAGTTTGATGGCGAAATCTCACAGGACCAGGCACGAAGGGCATGGTGTGTTTGAGATAGCTTTGAACAGACCCCTCTGGCCAGGGATTTACACACCTGTATCCAAGGGGACAGGCTGAAAAGCTTATTCTTGAGCGCTGCCTATCTCTAACACGAGTTAGAGATTCTTCAGTCAGCTCTAGTATTTCTCTTAGTTCTCCCTAGTGCCTCCTGTGTCAAAGAGGGACCTTTCCTTGTTTTCCTGTGCTTCCTCACCTGATCGTGTCCAACTCCCATTTATTCCGTCTGCCTTAGATCATGAGATGCTTGATCTGAAAGGAGCCCAGAGGGCTCTAGGAAGACTTAAGCTCACAATATGTTCTGGTAGGCTGGATCTAAGCCATGCCTAGTAAACATTAAGCAGATTTTTGACCTGGGCATTATCTCACCATAGGTGGGCTCCTATTCATCATGGGATGAAGAATCTTTGTCATATGGACTAGAAGGTTTACAATAAGGCTTGGACATGACAGGAGGTCTGTCACTGCTTCAGCTGGAGCAGGGAAACAGATCAGAGGGGTGATGCTTTTCAAGATTCCAGGACAAGAAAAAGACAGGGTGGAGGGAAGAAAAGAGGAAGAAGAAATAATCTGAACACTAAGCAAGGGAAAGAAGCTGAATGGAAATCTGTTCTGTCAGATTTACATTCTGTATTCTATCAGGCAAATAAAGGCTGGGCTATAAAAGCTAGTAAAATGGCAGTTTAAAAGCAATCACTGGTGGAGTACTGGAAATGGCTCTTGCTATTTAGCTCTGTTATTAAAGTGTTGCTGGAACAGGCTTCATTTAACTGCAAAGACACCGGGTACCACGAAGGCACGGCAACGCAGGGGCTTAGTCATAAGTCCTGAGCGCTGGCTGTGACGCAAAGACATCTTTGAGTAGCCAAGGATCTCTGCTTCCAGGCACGAATTCCGTGAAGCTTTGGGCTGGAGCCAGGGAGGAGCTTGCCTTGTCTCCAGGCTCATCATTTCCACGCAGTCGAACATCTGGGGAATTAGCCGGGTCACCCTGGGAAACTGTGAAACCCATCAGCAGAAACATTGCCCCGACGGTGCGCCCCAAAAGGATCAATCTATTTGAAGGCACACATCAAAGGGCTAATGCATTGCCAACCATGGTGTAGGCTGCAATCTCCGCTAAAAGGTTTCCCACCTCCTGGGTTTCGGTGCTCAATATTTGATGGGATGATGCACATGAAGTAGGTGGGAGTCTCAACCTCAGAGTTTCATCTGTGTTTTCATCCCTTCCCTGCTGTGTCTTTTGTCTTGACTGTCCTGCCTGCAATTAATTCCTGCAGTCCTGAGCATCCTCCTTTCTTGGTATGGAAGATGCCACTGGTCTTCACAGCTGTAATGAGCACTATATCTCAGAGACAGGTCAGCCTGATACCATGCTGCAAAGAGTCCAAGGCATCCCAGGCAAAGATTTCTACCTGTGGCCGGAAGACCTGGCCAACTAACTTCCCTTTGGCCAGCCAGGACTCATCAGAAGACCGCAAGACACATCAAGACACCTTCCTAGTGCAAGAACTTAGGAGATGGCTTTTTCCACCCTGACTGGCCAGGAGTGCCTTTTGTCAAATCAAAGGCAGACCCCCACATCCCACCTTTCCTCTCTTTTGTCTTGAAAACACCCACTGCTCAGCAGGCAGGAGAACTGGGATGCCATATAGGTTCTCATTAGTCCTCATGCAACTGATGGAAACATCATAGAATCATTTTGGTTGAAAAAAACCTTTAAGATCATCAAGTCCACTCCAAGGTTGAACTTGATGATCTTGAAAGTCTCCTCCAACTGAAACTGTTCTATGATTCTATGATTCTATATGCTCAACCACTATCTAACTCCACCAGGCCCACTTCTAAGCCATGTTGCTGAGCACCACATCTAGATGGAGGTAGAGTTTCTTGTCTGTACCTCTGCAGAGATGTCTACCCACCACTCTTATCTGTATTGAGAGTTCTCATGCTCTTAATAATAGTGTGACCTGCTCTGGCAGAGGGGTTGGACTAGATGATCTTTGGAGGTCCCTTCCAACCCCTGATATTCTGTGATTCTGTGAAAAGTCAAAATCTTGCTTATAACTGTTCTTACACCTACTGCACTCTGGGTTATAAGGCCTTGAGTACCACTTAGTTTTCAGATCTTGCAGAGTCCTGTCTGTCTTTTGTGCAATGGTGGGGAAGGAGTGTCCTTTCACCTTCCTGGACCAGCCATATTTAGTGTCTGACTGTCCCAGTGTTAAGCAGAATCCCCTGGCTTGGTCTCATTTCTTGCTTTGTCTTCAGGTGTACAGCTTTGTGAACTCCACATCTGTGAACTCCTAACGATCAGCGTGGACTGGAAAATCCTGGATTTCTCCCATCTTTCCCCTCACATGCTTGTGGCTCTGCTCCAACATGGGCTTTGGCAGACGTGCTCTGGCAAGCGTTGAAGAGTGAAGCACGTCAGAAACAGTTCTGAGAACAAAAGCAGAAGGTCCAAGGAGCTGACGGGTCTCCCATCCTTCAGGCAAGTTGAAGCAGGACACCCTGGGAGTAAACACATGGCTGTGTGGATGGTGTTATCACACAGACCCTGGCTTCCTCTGTTAGAGGGCAAGGATCCACAGGCTGCTGGCCAAATATAGACTCCAGCTCACTCAAGGAGGTGAAGTACATCCCTGAGCTCCAACTTGTGCATCTAGTGAGGAGGACTGCAAGCCAAGATGGAGAGCGCCAAGGAACACTGGTAATGGTAGACTCTGGAAACCTAAAATAGGGAGTAATGGCAAGAGAGGGGAAGAAGGGTATTCATAACAGAGCTTTAAGGAGAATAAGGGGTTAATCTGCCAGCATACCAATCTGCAAAGCATGGGAGTTAAAGAGGAGTTGTAAGCCCTAACAGGTGATCAAGACGATGGCTTAATAGGCAGAACGCAGACTGCAATATTAATATAAAAGTGTGAAGCATGGCAGGAATATCAATGTAAAAGAGCACAGTGCTTTTAGAAAAGCGAAAAAGGAGGAGAAAGACTCTTGAATATGAAGAATGCACTCCTTTGCCTTGAGGTCCAGTAGTAACGTCAACAAGATTCATTGAAATTCTCTGGGCAATGATTACAGGGAGAAGACACAAATGCTGTCAGCTCGGTTGGGAATTCCTATAGATCACCAGATCAAAAGGGTAAATGGTCGAGATTTTTCACAAGCTGTTCAAATTACTCAGATCAGCAGGACAGAAAGGGATCAGCAAACAGTTGTGATGAATTGGTGGCAATTTGTGGATATGAAAGATGGAATCAGAAGGCAAATGAGAACTGCTAGCCATGACCTTTAAGGCCTTTTATGGGACAGGCTGGATACAGGTCGACTGGACCAAGTAGTACCTGTTTTCAGGGAAAGGGGAGACTTGGGGAATGATATATGAGACAGCCTATCCTACCTCTCCAGAATAACTCGGGGAAAAAATAATCAAAACATCTGTGAGACCTTGGCTTTGTGAAGAAAAGTCACGTTAGGACGTTGCATCCTAACACCGGTGTCTGAAATAGATGACGTGAATCATGCTCTAAGAGTACCCTAAAGCTACCAATAACCCAAGCCTGAGCATGGCTCACTCGGCTGTGGAAAGCGATCATGGCAGACATCTCACCTGAAGTCAAATAAATTTCTCCCAGGATGTCATACATCATGTCTCTTCCAACAAGGCTCCAGCTCTGATCTGACTTTTGCAATTTTAGAAATTTAATGAAGAACCAAATCCAAACTCTCTTATATCAGTCTAGCTCCAAGCAGAACACAGATGACATTAACCTGCACCAGCAGAATCCGTAAATATTTCCAGAAGAAGGATTACTTAGGTTTCCTCAAACAGAGAAGGGCAACGGAGCTGGGGAAGGGTCTGGAGAATACGTATGATGAGGAGAAACTGAGGGAGCTGGGGCTGTTCAGCTGGAGAAGAGGAGGGTGAGGGGAGACCTCGCCACTCTCTGCAGCTCCCTGACAGGAGGGGGTAGCGAGGTGGGGTCAATCTCCTCTCCCACGTAACAAGCAATAGAACAAGACAAAAATGACCTTGAGTTGCACCAGTGGAGGTTTAGGTTGGACATCAGGAAAAATTCCTTCACAGAAAGGGTTGTGAAGCCCTGGCACAGGCTGCTCAGGGCAGGGGTGGGGTTCCCACTCCTGGAAGTATTTAAAAGACATGTGGATGTGGTGGTTTAGCTGTGGACTTAGCGTTGTTAGGTCAGTGGTTGGACTTGATGGTCTTAGAGGTCTTTTCCAAATAAAATGATTCTACGTATCTATGTGCTGCTCCCCATGGATGCCTGTAGAAAGCAGCACGTCAGTCAACCATGACTGGAGGTTTGCTGGCCAGGATGGTGGAGTCCAGCTGTGTTTCCTTTGCACTCAGCAGCCTCAACAACGGTCTTCGCTCTGCTCCTGCTCTACTACTGGTTGCAACCGATGGATCCAGGGGTTTGCTACTAAGCAATTTCGAAAGTGTACTTGATGCTTACGTGCAGTGAGCAATCCCAGGTGCTGAGTTCTTACAGCCTTGTCGCCTTGGCAAGGTGCTCGGGAGGTTGTTTACAAATAGGCAGGGGTTGATATACTTAATTGACACTTTTTTCTCAGTGAGCAATTACCAATCTGGATTATGGGTTTGTACATAGTTACAGAGACATGAGCAGCAGTCACGGGGCAGCACTGAATGGCTGTGGAGCCTTTCCTGCAACAGGTAGATGCTGAGAATCACCCGTTCACACACAAAGAGGCGTAATTGGGGAATAGGTTAAGGAAATACTGATATTGCTCACTGTGATAAAGCAACTGAACATGCTCATATTCCCACGACCTGAGAAAAAGTCCCAGTCCCTTCTTGGTGTTCCCTCTCTTCCTATTCATTCTTTTCCCAAATGAAAGGAAATCAGCAGGGCATTTTTTTTTTTACTTTGGACAAACTTGGAGATCATTTTTTTCACTTGGGGTTTCTTCCAAGCAAAACGGTGAAGTTTAAAGGCATGAAAACACTTTAGCGAAACAAAATTCCTCATCCTCTCAATTGCAATTTGTCAGCGAAATCAGAGTTTATCCAGATCCTCTAGAAAAATTGGTTTCCCTCTGGCCAGCAACACAGGCATACTGAGCAATGAGAATAGCCACTTGTAGTCCAGTCTCTTAAGGATAGATCCATTTCTCATGGGTTATACAACCTATAGCCACAATTCTTCAGCCACTTGAACATGAAACATCATCTGCTCATGTCTGGCAATGCCCTCTAATACACTAAAGGCATTAAGAAGTAATAAGCAAATGCATATTTCACATGCTCCTTAATGCAAAAATGCAACATTCTATGTTGCACGTGTCCCATGCTCACGGCTGGTCTTCCAGCAAAACCTCTTTCAGCCTGAGCTTTGTGGAGGAGCACTGAGCCAGCACTGCCTCATCCCACCCAACGACCCCCATATGTGGCTGTGGGGAGAGGTCCAGCAGTGGAAACCAAACTCTACTCCCAAGACTTGCAAACTCAAAGAAAACATGCTCCAACTCACAGCAGAGCCCGGCAACCCTGGTTCTCCTGGGTCCCCCTGCAAGGAAAGTAGTGATGAGTTACCATAGAGAAGAGCTGTATTTCCTCTGGAAATAGGGATATCTGTAGGAGATACCTACAGCTGTGAAAGGGAACACAAGGTGACCTTTGGAGACTACTGGAGGGGGCTGGTACCCCAAACATCTCAACTGGGCAACTGAATGGAGCCCTAAGTCTCTAATGATGAAGATGGTGAGACCCCGGCACAGGTTGCCCAGAGAGGTGGTGGAGGCTCCATCCTTGGAAACATTCAAGGTCAGGCTTGATGGGGCTCTGAGCAACCTGATCTGATCATGTCTCTGCTCACTGCAGGGGAGTTGGACTAGATGACCTTTAAAGGTGCCTTCCAACTCAACATATTCTATGATTTTATGACTGATTCTATGAGTCTATGAATGTGGTGCTCAGGGATGTGGTTTAGTGGTGGATCTGGCAGTGCTGGGTTAACAGTTGGACTTGATGATCTTAAAGGTCTTTTCCAATCTAAACGATTCTATGATTCTATTCTATGATGACTACGAATGGAGTTTAGATAGCAGTTCACACCTCACACCTGAAATATTGACATTCCAGTGAGTTGTTATTGACAGTTAAAATGGTGCAAGAAAGATGCCAGAGCACTCTGCTGCTTTACAGAGCGGCTCTTTAAGGCTGTCCTGGAAAAGTGTAGCTTCTGCTGTCTGATAGCCCCGTAACATTTCAATCAGCAATTTTGGAGAGGGAATGCAGGATTGTGGATTGACAGGACTTTACACGTCAGTTTTTGTGCAATTTAACACATCAGTTCTTGCAGGGGATGCTTTACCACAGATGCTTAGTGTACTCACCTTTTGTCCCACTGGTCCTCTTGTTCCAAAAAGTCCCATCACTCCCTTGTAGCCAGCTTCACCTTTGACTCCCTAAAAATTTAAAATCCTTGTTTAAATACATTTTGACTACTCAATGCTCTTGAAGTGATTTCCCCTCCCCTCCCCAAGAGAGGCCAGTAGAAGAACCCATGGAGATGGCAGAGAGGTCTGTACAGCAGCTGTTGCTGGGAAAGAAAACCATCAGCTGCAGAAGGGCTTGGTGAAAACTTCAGTGAACCATCCTGTAAAAGAGTTGGTGGCCAGTGATGAGAGTTGAAGAAATATGAGTGGAAAAGGGTCTTAAAGCCTATGAGCTGCCTCCTTGCAAATGCTCAAGAACAAGACCATGCTGGACTTACTGGTGGTGGAGATGCTACCCTGGGACTCTGTCCAAAGACACTCAGATATTCAGCCAAGAGATGTTCTTGCTTTAAGAGATGCTTATGTTTTTGGTTTGGTTTTTTTTTATTAGAAAGCAATCTGATAGATATCATATATGGGCTTTCATCTGACTTAAAAAATCAAGTACCACCCATGGGAGCATCTCTCTGTTTTTTTTTTTATAGTTGCCGGGGACCTAATCAGTGCAATCAGTCATGGTAAGGACATGATTTGCCTCTTCACAAGGGAGATGCCCACACTGGGTCAGGCAATTCCCACCCCGAACTAGGCTGGTTATACAAGTCTCCATGGGAAATAATGGAGGCTGGATGTCTAGCTGGGACAGGAATGCTGCTGTTGTAGATATTTATATTTATTCAGTAGAATCCCTGTCTTGGGTCAGACTTCTGGAGCAAAAAGCATTAACATAATATGAAAATAGGTATGATTAGTACATGGAGATTTAATCTTGTGACTCAGTCTGAGAGTGGGAGAGTTACGTGATTCCTCCCAGCAGAGTCGTGATGGGTCAGGAGCTGAGACCTCAGAGTGCTCTTAAAGACAGAAGGCAGACAGAGGAGCAGGCGACTCCCTCTGCCACCACCCAGGGGACAGCCCCGTGAAGAACTGGAACAGAAGAGCCCACCAAACCTTAGCAAGAATGTCACAAGGGCTGCAGGCCCAGTTCTTGGAGGGAGAGGGAGATGCTGGACTCTTGCAGTGCTGCAGTGGTTGAATGGTCACTTTTCCCAGAGTGCTTTTGTACTGCAGACATGGTCCTAAAACTACAGGCTTGACACCTGGTAAACTGGATGTGTATCTTGTTGCCAAAGCCCAGCCCAGAATCCTCCTCTTCTTTCCTGTGGTAGGAATTGGGCGAGCGTGTCGTTACGCCGTGTTTTCCAGCAGGCACATGGGAAGGGAGGATGCAGAGATACTGGTCCCTTCCTCACACAACCAATGACCTTTTTCTGTGTCTCTCAGTCGCATCAGGAGGCTCCTACCTTTTCTCCTACTGGCCCATCTTCTCCCTTCTCGCCTTTGTCACCATCGAAACCTGGCAGGCCCTGTTCACCCTGAAAGGTATGACAGAAATTAGTGGATTGTGCCTCTCTTCTGGAAGGATCCAGCTCTGGGCCACTGGCTCTGAACCAAAGTGCTGATTCTCAGAGCTTATCCCAAGCTGTCCTTTGCGCTGATGTCACCAACAGTGGGGAAGGGACGGCTCTTAAAAAGGCAGTAAGAGTCAAACTTACAGGATCTCCTTTAGTGCCTTTGTAGCCCTGGGGTCCAAAACCAGTCATGGGCTCGCCCTAGGGAACGGAGACACAGAGAGATGTAGACACCTAGTGACACATGAACTCATGGGCCCCACTAGATGGAACTGACTATAGAAGTAGAATCAAAGAATCATAGAATGGCCTAGGCTGGAAGGGACCTTAGAGATCATCTAATCCAACCTCCCTGTCATGGGCAGGGACGCCACCTCTTGAATAGACCAGGCAATACAGGGGGACCAAGCAGGAATCGAACCCACAACGTCGGTGTTGTCATTGTTGTCAGCACCACGCTCAAACCACTGAGCTAACCGGCCCTATGATGGGCAATATAGTAATTCACAGACTGCGGTCCATATTCCCAGAAAGGCATGTATGCTCTGCAGCACAGCACTAATTGTCAGTCATTCTTAACTAAAAGCTGGACGATGAACTTGTGTAGAAAACTACAAGAAGTTCTGAGGTTGGACAGAGATGTCTTGCTCCAAAAGATGTTGGAGCTCACTGGTATTACTCCAGTTTAGATGTCATTTAGATGGAAATGGAGCTCTGCATGGCATGACCCTGATCTGAAGCTGTCAGTGGTGGGATAGGTTCATATCTGACATGATGGCTTGGCTCCTACAGCACTGTATGCCACTCAGGGCGTCAAGGTTTCCATCTCTTCCCAAGTGTGGGAGCTGACAGGATAGTGAACAGGTCTACTCGTGGTGGTCTGATTTATGGACACCGAGTTGCAGCTATGGAAGGGCAGTAGCACTTGGGGAACCCCTCAGAGGTAGTTTTTGGAGGGTCAGACCTCCATACTGTCATCCTGAGACAGTCAGTAGCTACAGGCACGTAGTAACCTCATGGGCACATCTGTGCCAAGTCTATTTATCAGCTCAGCAGCTGAGGATGGACATTTTGCTCCTCAAAGAGTGAAAAAGCTATGACAAGTCTATTCCCATGCAAGAAACGTCTTTGCTCTGGCAAAGCGATGATTGTGTCTCCCAAGTGGTGATACTGTCCGTAGTCTGGAGGGCAGAGGGCTGAAGCCGCCTTCTACCGGGGAGCTGTAGCCCATTTGAAAAGCACTCCCCTTCCACCAGCTCTCTTTAGTGCTGCAAACATCCCAGTTCAGGGTGACCGTGCCTTGCTGCTGGAGTCTTAAAAACCACACACTCATCAACGTTCCCCAGACTTTGACAACCAGTTGTAGTTTATCCAGCCATTACCCATCCCTGTAGGGCCCTGATCAAATTCTGGCTTAATACACCCTCCTGCTTCCCTGCTCTGGAGGGTCTCTAAGGGAGATGGAATGGGGCTCAATCAATTTGTGGAACAAAAGGGAGAATAAGGATCCTGTAGTTTAATCCAAGACATAGCACAGGCTCTGGGATTCGTGCAGTTACTCCTGGATTGATCAAGGGAGAATTAGAAAGAGAGTTAAGCTGCAATCTTGTGGAACAAACCCAAGTCAATTATCTCCCCCTACTCCTGTTTTATCTCGCACTCCACCTTATATTTTATTAAGGTATTCTTTGGAAAATGCATTACACATTCCTTCAGCTTGGAAAGTGTTTTAGGGCCTCTTCATGAAGCAGATTAAGAATTGATTCATCTCTGGAGCGAGTCCCCTTTGAAAGTAGCTTCCTCAGAGACAAATCGGCCTTAATCATTTAATACCGCATGACTCAAAGGTAGAATCGTCATGTAGGTTTTCTAAAACTCATTTTGTAACAAGCCATTTCAGTCAGGAAGGAAGTTAACAAAACACTGGGCAGAAGTTCAGCATTTTCTGTGCATTTTCCAGAAGCGTTCGGGGAATTATTTTCACATTACCTGTTATGAGCCAGCTCAGGCTTTTTAAGATTGCGGGATGCTTTGGGGTCAGCTGGTTATGCCAAAATCAGTGGAAATTGTCTTTCTCCCTTTAATTCACAGGAGGCATTTTTGTGCCCCAGCAAATAGTTGCCAAAATGACTTCTTTTTTTCTATGATTCTATGATTCTATTCTGTTTAAACTATCACGCAAACTCAAGCCGGAGCGGTGTGTCTAGTGCAAGGATGGCAACGACAAAGTGGATTGGAATTGGTGGAGACCCTCGAGAAGGAGGGTCTTCTACACAGGAGTGCAACGTGGAGAGGATCCAGGCACTTCTTGGAGGCACACATTGAAAGGACAAGTTGCAACAACGGAAACTCCTATTGGACTACTTCTG
>NW_009693895.1:1042-1497 GCF_000703405.1 Apaloderma vittatum | reverse complement strand
CGGCTACACGGGTACCACCTTTGTGATTAGATATTTAAGAAGGGGAACGAATACATTTGTAGGAGTGGGATGACCTGCTTTGGGTTCCTGAGTAGGAGTTCCCCATCAGCCTGTGGACAAGACTGTGGGGAAGCAGGTTGTGCCCCTGAAAGTGGTGGAGATTGATGATGGAGCAGACGTCGGGACCCTGCACCAGGGTATGTGGGTGCCTGAAAGAGGCTGTGACCTGAGGAGGGTCTGTGCTGCAGCCGGTCTTCTGGCAGGACCTGTGACCTTGCAGGGGACCCAGGCTGAAGCAGTCTGCTCCTGAAGGGCTTTAGCCCGTGGAAAGGACCCGTGCTGGAGCAGCTGATGGAGAAGTGCAGCCTGTGGGAAGGAGCCACGTTGGGGAAGTTAGTGAAGGTTTATCTGGAGCAGGGGAGGAGTGTGAGGAGGAAGAAGCATCAGGCACAGTG
>NW_009693895.1:725-996 GCF_000703405.1 Apaloderma vittatum | reverse complement strand
TGGGAAGGGGGTAGTGAATTTGGGAATCAAGTTGAGGCTGGAGGAAAGCAGAGGTGGAGGGAAGGTGTTTCAAGATTTGCTTCTCATTTTCCTGCTGTGACTGTTGATTGGCAGTAAATTAAATTAATTCCCCAAGTCAAGTCTGTTTTGCTTGTGATGGCAATTGTTGAGTGATCTCCCTGTTCTTGACTCATGAGTCTTTCATCACATTCTTCTCCCTTCCCTGGCTGAGAACAAGGAGTGATAGAGCAGCTTGGTGGGCACCTTGTTG
>NW_009693895.1:0-337 GCF_000703405.1 Apaloderma vittatum | reverse complement strand
CCCCCACATCAAGGGTGGGAAGTTGATATCTGCCCCTGTGTTTGAGGCCTTGGGATCCAGCCATAAGGGAAGGTCGTGGCACGGTGACTGCCAGGCATTTGGGCTGGGGACCAGAGCAAGGGGAGTGATGACAGGGGACCCCTGTCATCTGCAGCACGGGGAAGAAGTGCAGAGTGTGTGAATGTATTTACTGATCTCAGGTTCTTTGGGGGGTTATTATTATATGTTATTTAATGAGGGCCAAACCCCACAGCCACATTCCTTCCCTCTTACCCCTCTGAGTTCCCCAACTCCTGTCGTGTGGGGTGTTTGCTTTGGGTTTTGGCAGCATTCCTAC
>NW_009693894.1:0-9442 GCF_000703405.1 Apaloderma vittatum | reverse complement strand
CCTACATGAGCTCTCTTAAAGCATGAAGGGCCCTCTGGGGAAAAGTCGGAAGGCATTGTCTGAAAATTAAAACAGTGAGTGACAGTGGATGTCACTGTACCTTATGAAGACATAGTAATCAGCCTCTTAGGATCTCAAGCTGGAAGAAGTAAGGCTCAAGCTAAAGAAAGACTGTAAAAACCTTGAAATCAAAGGCAAATAACTTCTGATATAATAATGAAGTGGGAACCTTAGTATGTATAGGAGAGGGGTCATGTGTTCACAGTAATACGTCAGCAGAAATATCTATTCAATAGCATTCTGGAAAAATCAGTAAAAAATATGCTGCGAGAGGCAACTAATAAAAAAGGTCTTTCAGCCATTTAAATACAAGATAAGTAGACTCTTTGAGAAGGTTTTAGTTGGAGGATAGGACTGGACTGTCTGTTAGATGAATTATTGCAGGAAAAGTCTGCAATATCTTGACACAATCTGGACCTTAGAAACTGGACTTGGTCTCTAGATGGCAGGACTACAGCCCTCCAGGATAACAATGTTTTCCACAGTGACTGAGAAAGAATTCAATGTAAAATCTGGATTGCAAAGGAAGATTAAGAAAATGCAGAGATGTTTCCTTATCAGTCATCCTTCTACAACTTTCACAAAAACCTGTGATCTCTGTACCAATGGAATGGTGTCCAACTTCATAGAATCATAGAATAATTCAGGTTGGAAAAGACCCTTGGGATCATCGACTCCAACCATCAAACCGACACTACAAGTTCACTCCTAAACCATATCACCCAACACCACATCTAAGCGACACTTGAACACATCCAGGGACGGCGACTCAACCACCTCCCTAGGCAGTCTATTCCAGTGTCTGACCACTCTTTCCATGAAGAATTTCTTCCTAATGTCCAGCCTAAACTTGCCCTGTTGCAACTTGAAACCATTCCCCCTGATTCTGTCCCTAATTACCTGTGAGAAGAGACAAGCACCAACCTCTCTACAATGTCCTTTCAAGTAGTTGTAGAGCATGATGAGATCCCCCCTCAGCCTCCTCTTCGTCAAACTGAGCAGACCCAGTTCCCTCAATCACTTCTCGTAAGATTCATTCTCCAGGCGCTTCACCAGCCCTCTTCTGCACTCGCTCCAACACCTCGATATCTCTCGATTCATGAATATCTTGCTCAGTTTACTTGAATTCCTTGTGAATTAAAGGATTATATCACTTGAGCAAACAGTAGAATCTGGCTTGTGAAAAGAGAATATTCAGACCATAAATATTTATTTATAAATAAAATACCATTTAATTTATACCATACAAGTCCAAAATGCCATCTGAAATAAATTCAATCTCTTTTAAATTTCAGATTTTTTTTACTTCCCAGTAATAACATCAAAACAAGCTGGCAACAAGGACTAACACCGAGGTCACAGGTTCGATTCCCACTCGGTCCCCATGTGTTGCCAGGTCTAGTCGAGAGGTGACGTCCCTGCCCAAAACAGGGAGGTTGGACTAGATGATCTCTAAGGTCCCTTCCAGCCTATGCCATTCTATGATTCTATGATTCTATGATTACAAGGAAGGCAGAAACACCAAACCTAGCAACTGTAATATAGGCCTTCAAAGAACTTCATGTATGGAAATATGTTAGAGAGGAAGGTACAGTTATACCCTTACCAGAAGTTTTAACAGACTTTTCGTTCTTAAAAGCAAATTTCAAACAGACCATTTAAACTCTGAAGACTGACTAATGGCATATTTTAAAATCAACAAATAATTCTTCTCACTTTAATTTTTCTGATGAATATATGATTGAACTTTCTGTCTGTTAAGTATCTAAGGACACATAAAGTCTCTTTTTTAGAATGAGGAGCAAAATAACCTCTGTGATCATAACTATGGAGTTTTCGAAAATCATGTATTTTTACTATACAGTTTACATCTGAAGCTCTTTTAAAAAAAATCGAACAACACAAAGGCCAGAAAAAATCCTCCAGATTTAGATTAAAGGTTAGGAGAAAGTTCATTACTATGAGGGTGGTGAGACCCTGGAACGAGTTGCCCAGAGAAGTTGTGGATGGCTCATCCATGGAATGTGTCTAATTTAAACTGAAGTTGTTGTTTAATAGCCCATATTAATTTATTTTGTCATTTCAATACCATGGCAGTAAGTGTATTAAAAATGTGTTAAAGACGTGACTGTCATGACTACAAGGTTAAGGCTGTGCTCAGCCAATATACAGTGGGCGTATGCACAGTGCGTATGAGAACAGGATGAGTCAGAGCTGTCTAGCTCAATAGTTAGAAACAACTCAGCATAATGGATTTCTTTTCACTTGACGTTATTCACAGAAAAAAAAACTTTGCCAATTATTCATGCTAAGATTCGAACCCGAAACAAAACAAAAGAATGGCACTACTGTGTCCCTGGTCGCTACTTCATGTCTTCAGTTCCACATTCTTGGCTGTGATGGCCAATACTTGTCTGCACGTCTAAACCATTCCCAGGCCTGATTTTCCTCCTTTTCACAGTACAAAGCTTGCTGCTGGACTGCTGCTGTGAATCACTTCCTCCCATCATGTGCTGATGTGGTGCGGGAAATGTCCTTGCCGGGGCTATACGTTGGCCCTCCTGCTTCCATCATCTCAGCCACTGGAGGGAGGGGGATGCTATGAGAAAGCTTCTGCTGGGAAACAGAATTTGAGGTAAGCAATTCTGTAACAGTAATGTTTGTACCTCTCTGAGGAAAGTCTTGATCTGATGGCAGGTTGTAAACCCAACTGTCTTTAGTCCAGTTTTGCAGTGAGGTCCCTATCAAGGAGCACTTTCAAACCCGCTTTTGGAATTCAGTTACTTCTTTAAATTTCTCTGTCTGATTATCATAGAATCATAGAATCATAGAATCACAGAATCGTAAAGGTTGGATAGGACCTTCAAGATCATGAAGTACAACCTACAGCCCTACACCAACCTAACACTAAACCATCTCCTGAGGTGCTACATCCAGCCATTTCTTAAATACAACCAGGGATGGTGACTCCACCACCTCCTTTGGCAACCCTATCCAGTGCTTCACCATCCTTTCAGTGAAGAAATTTTTCCTAATATCCAATCTAAACTTCCCCTGGCGCAACTTGAACCCATTCCGTCTTGTCCTGTTGCTATTCACTAGGAAGAAGAGGCCAACACCTGTCTCACTACAGCTGCCTTTCAGGGAGTTGTAGAGAGTGATAAGGTCTCCCCTCAGCCTACTCTTCTCCAGGCTGAGCAGCTCCAGCTCCCTAAGCCTCTCTTCAAAAGACTTACCCTCTAGTCCCCCAATCATTCTGGTTGCCCTTCTCTGCACCTTCTCCAGCACCTTAATGTCCTTCTCTTTGGCTTGGAGAAGAGGAGGCTGAGAGGTGACCTCATTAGTGTTTATAAATACGTCAAGGGGAAGTGTCGCGAGGACAGACCCAGGCTCTTTTCAGTGATGTCCAATGACAGGACAAGGGGTAATGGCTAAAAAACGGAACCTAATGGCTACAAGCTGGAACATAGAAGGTTCCACAGAAACATTAGGAAAAACTTTGTCACTGTTAGGGTGACAGAGCACTGGAACAAGCTGCCCAGGGAGGTTGTGGACTCTCCCTCTCTGGAGACATTCAAAACCTGCCTGGACACATTCCTGTGTGACCTACTGTAGGAGATCCTGCTCTGGCGGGGGGGCTGGACTAGATGATCTTTTGAGGTCCCTTCCAGCCCAGAACTGCACAGAGTACTCGAGGTGCGGCATCACTAGTGTCGAGTACAGATGCACAATCTCTTCCCTGGTCCTACTGGCCACACCATTCCTGATACAGGCCAGGATGCTGTTGGCCTTCTTGGCCACCTGGGCACACTGCTGGCTCATGTTCAGCCGGCTGTCTATCAACACCCCCAGGTCCCTCTCTGCCTGGCAGCTCTCCAGCCACTCCTCTCCAAGCCTGTAGCGCTGCTGGGGGTTACTTTTTGTCCCTTTTTCAGTGCAGATTGCCACCACCTTCACAACGCATTTGCTAGCAATAATAGAGTAATTATGGCAGAAAGACTAACATGGGAATAAATGATGACATATTTGCTTTCAGTTTTTTCCACTCAACAGGCGTGAGATATCCTCTGTATTCGTCCTCTGCTCGTCTATCACCAAGGCCTGTGGAATAAACTAAGATATTTTTTAAAAATCTTTAAATTGCCAGTATCCTTGTGAATGTTGGAATATAAATATGACTCTTGTGCAGATGAACTTTGCTGTATCATCCAGATCCTGAGCAGCCTGGATAGCATAAGCGTATTCCTACCTCAACTGTGCATCTCTTGGAGTCAGTGTATGTCAAACTCTACCAAAGAAAAGGGAGAGAGTCAATTTTTTAAAGTAACTCAAGTTTTAAGTATTAAAGCCTGAATCACCAAGCACTAATGCCACACATCTTTAAAGTTATTTCTGCTCTCTACTCACATAAAAATCTATGAGAGTATTGGAGATAAGAACTAAAAAATAGTTTGTTGTTTGGGTTTTTTTAAATGTTTTTAAACAAAAACTGGTCTACAACGAGCCTTGTGCTCTAGTATTTGTTGCAGGCTCCTGTTGTAAGAGGGAAGAGAGTGAAATATAAGAACATTAGGTGTCAGTAGTCTGAGTAAATCAGATGTAACTACTCCTTTTCCTGATCAGGAGCTCCTAGTCTGTATTTACCTCTCCAGTTTAAGAACTCATCACAAGCGAAAGGGCAAATTCAGATTTTTTATTATTATCTATGAAATCTCATCAATTCCACTGAATGCAGGAGGAATTTTAGTAGGTTAGATGTTTGACCACACACTTTAACAAAAATAACCACCTTTAAGTGATAATTAAATAGCCCTCACTGAGCTACCAAAAAAATTCAAAAATTGTCTTTACAGGCAGCTCTCTGTTGTTATTTTTTTTTAATTTCTCCTTTAAGATTTTGAAATTAAAGTCATTTAATAAATATAAAATATATAGAAAAGTATTTTACTTTTCTCTGAGCGTTTCTGAGCAAGAACAGCTGTCTACCAGACATTACCTGCATATTCTTCTCCTACATTTCAAATGCTAATAAGCACATCCAGTTAAAGCATGTCAATTTCAACTTTTCATAACTAATTCCATGAATCTATTTATCTCAACATTTCTATTGTATGTTTGATATGTTTTATCACACCAGATATAGACAACAAATTATAGCATAAGGATAAAGCATACATATCCTGATACAAGTAATTACTTAAAAATAAAAGAATAAATAAATATTCCTTTTAAAATTAAAGTAGTTAATAATTTCACACACAGAACTCTTGCCTGGAGTCATTACAGATCTGCTTAACAAGAACAAAACAAATATGAAAATGAGGAACATATCATCTATCTCTTCTCTGTGAAGCAACTCGATTCCTTCAGAAACATCAAAGCCAGAAAAGATTAGAAAGTTGGTACAGAAATACGAATCTTTCTTTCTGTCCCTTTCTCCATGCAACCTCATAAATATGTAGTCATTCGTTAGCTCAATAATATTACCATCAGTGTTCCATAACAAACTCCTAGTAAGGCAGTTACAAACTGTCAATGTCCAGGCCATGTCCCCCACATTTCCAAATTCTGCATGTCTGTTAGCTGATAATAGTCCGTTTCAGACAAAAGCTAGTAAGTCAGGAAGCAAGAAACCTTCACAGTCATCAAAGGCCTAGTTTCAAGTTTTAAGTATTTTTTAATATTATCAAAAACTAGCACTTCCGATTTAATAATTCATATTGAATCATGTCATCCTTAATTATTAAAATTATATGCATTATCTTTTCCTGAAATGTCTGTGAGCAATTTACACCTTTCTCAAATATTATTTATTTTAACTTACCCAGAAAATGATGCCAACAAAGAGTCCCTGGACTGCAGGTTGCAGTATTTAAAATATTAGATACTCAAATGAAAGCAGAGATTGGCAGCTTTAACTAAGATGCATTCATACAGCTCATGCACTATCTGCTTTTTAGGATGCAGGACCATAACATCCTCAGATTTTTGGTTTGATTACATAGTGTCAAAAGTTTCAAATTCATTTCCAGCCAATGCTATAAAAAACAACTTTCAAGCTTCCTAGCTAACAAACTCGTTGCTTCCAATATTTGCAAAAAGTTTGTATGGTAAGAGACAGAAAAATCAGTTTAAATTGCTCTTTTTCTTTTCAAAAAATATTCACATTGAACGTCCCAATGCATTTTTCTAGGCATGCAAGCAAAATCAGAATTTTTGTCCAGTTTTCTTTAACTTTTGTCTATCTGCCTCCAAAGGGATTATTTTTTAATATTTAAAATTAAAAAAAATATTTAAAAATAAAAATTGGAGTTAATTATCTCTCCTTTTACACTTCCTATATGCAGACAGTTTTCCATTCCTTTTACTCCCATGTCAGTTGTCACATATTCTTGGCAACTAGACATGCAAGTTTATACAAAAAACAAACAGACAAATCTTGTAATTTAGCTGGGCTCATAGCTTCCTTTCCTGTCAGTCAGCAGAGGGCATTATTTTTTACACCTAATATAGGTTGGCAGCACATTCTACCATTATTTCCTTTTCACAATCTGGTCACACAGTCTGCCTCTTTCTGATGTCATCAGCACTTATTCCCGAGTATGTTTAGGAGAAAGACAAGCTTATGTCAGCCTATATTGTTCAGTTAAAGAGTAAGGTTGGTGTCACCACTGGAAATGCTGCTATTACTTATTTGTGCTTATTGCATCTAGACATTACTAGCACCTAACTTTCACTCTTTGGCCATGAAACTGAAAATATGTCTTCCTGAAGCGTTACCTGCTGAAAGGTACTTTCTTTTTGACAATTTTGTCTTCTTATTTCTTTTCATCAAAACCACATACTGCTTCCCAGTCACTTCTATAAACTCTTCTGTTGTTGTCATTTAGAGAGGGATGAAAGGAAACCCTGTAAAGTCTTGGTCGTTTTCATTGCTCTGAAACCAAAAGGAAAATAAAGAAGTTAATAGGGTGACACTCAGCAACTCGATCTATACATTCTGCTTCTTTTTCCATTATCCTACTGACTCCATAGTCATCTTCTCCAAATCTTCCTCATGGCAGGATAACCTCTGCCGTTCAAGCCTTTAAGACTACATGTGTTAAAAAAAAAAAAAAAAGTATTTTTCAATGTTTTATCTCCTTCCTTTTGTGAGAAATAGCTTTTTTTTTCTTAAAGAAAAAAAAGAATTTTTCTGACTTGCTAAAACAACTCTAAGTAGTGCTCTCTTCTGCAAGACAAGCTGCAATACTTAGCCCTAATCTTGACTGTCTGAGTTCTAAAATGAAAAGTTGGATTGTTGTATTTTAACGAAACTTCTCTCAACTAATTAAAATAAAATAGAGCTGAATTTTTCTTTCAAGAGTTTGTCTATGGGTGGGATCCAGAGTTTGATGTTGGCACACATGAGTTGAAGTAAGATTTGTCACAGTAATCTACAACAAGTTAAGCACCTAAGAAGCTTTATTCTTAAAAAGTGGCTATTGTTGCCAAATACTGTTTGTCTTTTTTGAGAGGCAAAAGCCATGTCTGTTTATTTAAGCAACAATGACATATTCTTCTTTTTCTTTTTTACTCCTTTTTACATAGGAGAACACACACACAGATATAGTATTCTGACAGAAAGGTAAGGAGAGTTTATTTTGTATCATCTTCACCATGAGTGATGTTGGATCCAAAAAGGAACATCCCCACTTACAAATTTAAGATTGAATATACAAGGCTGGCAGATGGAATAAACTTTTTAATTTTTAAGCTAAACATATTTGAACCAGGAACTTAGAAAACATGACAGACATTGAACTTCAAACATAATTTTTACAGAGACACATTTCATAGTAGTATCATCCTTTAATGGTTTTAATGTTTGCTTTCTCCATTTAGACTGTCTTGCAGCAATTGTAAACAGCTGTAACTCATGTTAATGGCAACAAAAGCAGGCACTTCATTGACCTGCCTGAATGGTTTTAGGGGTTATCTACACAGGAAAGTTAGAGTGCCAGACTGGAAATTTACTGCACAGTAGCTGCTTTACACAGCTGTTCTCCTCTACAGCAAACATCCTTGCCGCACCTTAAGTAGGATTTTTTTGTGTGGTGTTTTCTTCCCCTTTAGATGCAGAGCCATCCAATTCAGATTCGGTGCTTCCTGAAAAATACTAACTGTTCTTTGAGTTGTCTGACAACAAAACTTTTTATTAAATAATTAAAATACTGAAAATTATTCCCCCAACCACTTTCAGTTTTTTTACTTTACGGCAATACAAAATGTTCTACGGTATGTGACAGCCAGACAGAACTCAGGAAATTATTCATCAGAATTTTTAGAAAGGAACTGCTTGGAGGGGACAGCAAGTGCCCAGTGCTGGGGCACAGTCAGTGCCTCATGGTTGTTCTTGAATGCATTCAACTGGAGGGTCAAAAATGCTTCAAACATACTCATGTTTTGATTTCACCAGTAGAGATCAGTTCTGCAAAAGTCTGTGAAGGAGGTCACTACTGAGTGTAAATACATAATTCTGCTGACTCTAACTCAGGCATGTTCATCTCACTGAAGGATTTTATTGTTTAAAGTACATAATTTTTATTTTTGTAACCTCTCTGTTCTGATTCTAGCAGTTTTTCTTGTAATAGCAAATTAAGTTTTTTGAAACCATGCACAAGTAAAATTAAATTGATAACATACAAAAATCTAAGTGATGAAAGTATTTGGAATCACCTTCTAGAAATTTAAGGTTAACAAATGTGTTTGTGAAACTCATGAAATTCAGCCAATTAGAATGACAAGAGATGAACTCTCAGAAGAATATTCCTGTACAATTTGACACAGAAAGCACAGAAACGTTGAAATAAGACAACTTCTTGTGAATGTGTAGGGACCTGTTCCACAGATATATCTTTTTCTTGATCTATATGTCTAAAATCTGGTAAAAACCAAATATTTCTCAAAATACATGACATCATACTGCAGATAGTAATGGGGAGGGAGTAGCAGGAGGAGAATGGCAGAGGAGAGAAGTTAGGAAAATATGTCCTGAATATTACAAAAATAAAATGTCATGGTTGATTGTTAATAAATATGTGGTGGTGACCTGGTTTTAACGTACCACAGTTTCTCTAAAATTGCATTTAGAATCATAAATTCATTAGGGTTGGAAAAGACCTCTAAGATCATCAAGTCCAACCGTCAACTCAACACTACCATGACTGCTAAACCATATCCTGAAGTGCCATATCTACATGTCTTTTGAACACCTCCAGGGATGACGACTCCACCACTTCCCTGGGCAGCCTGTCCCAATGCCTCACCACTTTTAGTGAATAGATTTTTTCTAATATCTGACCTAAACCACCCCTGGTACAACTTGAGGCCATTTCTTCTT